>NC_056744.1:731270552-731510552 GCF_019279795.1 Protopterus annectens
TGAGGTTATGAATTACTTTGGAAGTGAAGGATTTAGTGCAGAAAATCTAACTCAGAAAACAACACAGCACAATAGAGCAGTGGATCCCCAAATTAAGGCAAAACCAGTGTTGGGGGAAACATCTGATCAGTTACCAGAAGAAGATACTTCAAGGCCTTCCATATGAAACAAATACAAACTTTCAGTTGGAGTTGCACAGCAAGGGGAAGAACAGGAAACTGTGCCAGTTCTGACGCAGCCAATGTTGTGGGGTGATGGCCGGCGAGTTCCTATATGAAAGAGCAGTGGACGACACAGGATTAAAAAGAAGGGAATGTGGCACAGGAAGATGCTGTGGAACTATCTGTAGAATGCTCACAGGAAATGGGGAACAAAGAATATCCTTCAGTGTAGAAGAAAATTATCTAAGAGAAGATAGAGTTGCTTGATATAATAGAGATGGACAGACATATTAAGATCAATGAAAGAAACAGACTACAGAAAGTCAATAAAACCCAAAAAGTTAGAAGTTTGATAAAACAAACACAGTAATTAGGACTGTCCGTACAGATTTATGCGATATAACAGAAGTAAACAGGATGTATTACTGTCCAGCTAAATTAATAACAGATAAAGTCTTCCCACAAAAACACATGGTAGTAAGGGAAAGGAAGGGGAGAAATCAAATGCCATCATGGAAGTATAGAACAGAGAAAACTATAAAGCAGTTGAGACAAGAAGTGTCACTGTTAGAAGAGTATAGAAGAGGGAACAGATCAAGAAAAATACTCAGAAAGATAGACGTGATAAAAGCAATGCACAATATCAGAACAGATCAGGAGTTATTGTGCACTATTGCAAGTAATAAACTAAAAATAGCGCAGGCAGAAAAGCTTAGAAGACACAGATAAATATAAAGGAAAAGTACAAAACAAACAAGTTATTAGAGCTTTGGGAAACAAGGCAAAAAGAATTGAAACACCACCAGAAAAAGAAGTAGATACATTCTGTAAAAATATCAATGAAGACCCTGTGGAATATAACAAAGATGGTAAATGGACAGAAGTAATAAAAGAAAGAATAAGAAGTCCAAATGCACAGGATATGCAATGGGATGAAATAACGATCAGAGAGAGGTTGAAACAAAGTTAAGAAAAGCTCCTAAATGGAAACCTCCAGGCCTAGATGCATTACCTAACTTCTGGTCAAAAGTATTAACATCTTTACATGAAGATTTAGCCATGAGTAAGAACTATTTATATGCACACCCCGAACAGACACCAGCCTGGATAACAAAAGGAAAACAGTACTCCTACTTAAGAGCGAACCTGCAAGCCATCCTAAAAACTATAGACCAGTAACTTGCCTTCTGACGACATTTAAACTATACACTGGAGCTGATGCCAACAGAGTTTATAATCATTTAGAAGAAAACTCTGTCATGGCAATAGAACAAAAATGTAATAAAAGAAAGTCATATGGAACAAAGGATCATTTGTTGTTAAATAAAGTCATAATGGAGAACTGAAAAAAAGGGGAAGAATCTAAGTATGGCATGGATACACTACAAAAAAGCATTTGATAGTATCCCGCATTCATGGATAAAAGACTTCTTAAAAATGTATAAGATACACTCTACATTGATTACATTACAGCAACCATGAAACAGTGGTAAACCACTTTGCGGTTAAGCCAGGATAAAGGACAAATTGTTATTTAGGGATAAAAATGCAAAGGGGGATATTCCAGGGTGACTCTTTGTCACCACTGCTCTTTTGTCTTGCCCTGAACCCATTAAGCTGTCTACTTAACAGGTTAGGTCATGGCTATAGTTTGGCTCCCAGAAAACAAAGTGTAAAGACTTTTCACCTTCCTTTTGTAGATGATTTAAAACTGTATAGTTCATCAGATGAGGGACTGAAAGCACAACTGTAAGTGGTCAAAACTTTCAGATGATATAAGAATGTCATTTTGTCTTGATAAATGTGCCAAAGCAACCTTTAAAGCAGGAAAGCTGCAGCAAAAAGAAAACATCAGTTTGGGAGAAGAGAGAGTATATAAATATTTGGGAATTGATGAAGGAGCAACAGTAAAATATGAACAAATGCGAATAAAACTAAGTAAAGAATATTTTAGAAGACTTAATTGAATATTAAAAACAGCTTTCACATCCAGAAACAAGTTCAAGCTGTAAACCAGTTTGCTCTTCCTGTCCTGACTTACAGTTTTGGAGTGACTGACTGGCCTCAAAAGGTACTGGATAGTTTGGACAGGAAAATAAGAAGCATGCTTCATGCTCATCAAATGATTTATAAAAATGATTCCATACCAAGACTATATATGCCCCATTCTGAATTCAATATGGACCTCCTCGAAACTGACTACTTGTATAGATCTGCAATAGTGGGGCTGCATACATATCTGCTGACCTCACAAAAGCCAAATGTATTGAAAGATTAGAAACATGAGGAGAATAAGTCTACGATGACTTCCCTGCTTAGTTTAGCAGAAGCATATCGGCATCAGGCAGGAATGAAAATCAAACTAGAAGCAGATAAAAATCGGGCAGCAACTGAATGTGCCAAAAAACAAAAGAAAGAATATAAGATGAAGGATCAGATAAGAAGGCAAGAAATGTGGAAAAAGCATGAATATAGTTGCAACTATAGAAAACTCTTGGAACAACCTCATGTTGATCAGGAACAGATGCAGGAATGGTTAAGGAGAGGTGAATTTAAACCAAAAGATGAAAGGTTAATATTAGAGGTCCAAGATAGTGGACTACCTACACGTTGGTTTACAAAGACCATTGAATATGTGGGAGAAACAGACAAATGTAGGTTTTGTAAAGAATTGGAAACAGTTGCACATCTTGTTGCTGGTTGTGATACACTGATGGCAGAAGGACTGTATACTGAAAGGCATAATAATGTGGCAAGAGTATTGCAGTGGGAATTGTGCAAACATTATAATACTGAAGTAGCTGAAAAGCACTGGAAACATGAGCCAGAAAGCATCACAGAAAATTATGAAGTTTATATCACATGGGATCATCCATTACCAACAGTTCAAAAAATAGATGCAAGAAAACCAGATATACTAGTCCATGAAAAGTCCTCCTGAAAGATCCCCCCTGAGGAGCTGCCCCGGAAAAAGATGTGTAAGAGGAAACACTTAGATTCCCCATACTGAAATTGCTACACCCAGTGACTACAGTCTCTTATGTACAGAAAGACACAAAGTTATAAAATATCAGGATTTGCAGGCAGAAATCAGGGCAAAGTGGAAGAAAGATACTCAGACAGTAACAGTAGTAGTAGGAGCAACAGCTCTTATAAAAAAAGAATTTACAGTTGTACTTAGATATGTTACTGATACAAGTAACTCTGCACGAATTACAGAAATCATTAATGGTCACATTGCGGGTGTTGCAAAGACCACTTTTGGCTGACATCAAAGACCGAAACAATACTAATTTCATGAACTTTAATCATACTGTGACTTAGGAATGAGGTCCATTCCTGTCATGGTATTAGAAACCCAAAATATTTGGAGAAATTAAAAAGGAAAAGAAAAGACACCATTTTAACACTTTTCCATTTAAAATATACAGCACGTATATTTTCTTCGCTGCTACCATCAGTCCAACATTATAAAAATGCTGAATTCTTGCCTTCCCATTAAACCTCACTTGTCCTCCTCTAGAACATTATTAAGCATGTATTGTTCCCCAAATTTCCATTTAATTTATATAATTTGCTCTTCTTTCTAAAGATCCCATTTCTTCTATCTATTTTATAATATTCAGTACCTCAAATACTATTAGCGCATACTTTGATTTCCATTTTCTAGTATTTGCTTTATTGGCAGCACACAGAATTAAACTTAATAAGGCCTTACTATGTCTAGGCAATTCATATCTTATATCCCAGCTCAAAAGAATAATTTCCTTACTTAACAGCCATTTGCTCATCCACCACAGTATGTACTTTCCATTTTTTCTGGTATAGCAGAAAATCTCTGGTTTTCTCTGCACATTCTTTCTTTTAACTCTGCTGTATTTTTTAAATAGTTCATCTTGAGAAACCTGACATTCAGCCAGCTTTTTCTGCATGTCAACCTCTAATTTTTGCAGTTACATCAGTTCATCTGAATGGCTAGTTAAAGCTTCTTCTATGTTTTCTAGTATTTTGTTGTTTGAATTGATGTAATCCTTCAATGTTTTATTTATTTTAATCACCACTGATTATATCTGATTTATTTATTCTTCCAAATTACTGGAAGCCATCTTTTGAACCAGAGTTGAAGCTTGCACTGCTTTTTGCTGAACAGTTGCAGAATCCTTTCCAGACAGTGTTTTCTTTTCACCTTTTCCAGATGAGTTTCTTTCAGGTTTTCCACATTTCTTCTTTGCTGACATCCAGGCAATATATTTACTAGCCAGTAGCTGAATTTTACCCAAAAACATTGTCAGTGGCACTTCTTTTCCTCAGTTTCTGTTTCATACTGGGAGAAGTTATGCTGTTGATCAGCATGAAGCCATCTCGGAAGTCCTAGTATTTGTTTTTTTGGAAGCCAACGTAATTAAATTTAATAAGGCCTTACTATGTCCAGGTAATTCAGATCTTGTGTCCCAGATTAAAACCATATACTTAGTTACAGCCATTTGCTTACCCTATATTTCTGACAGAGTACTCTGTAGGGAATTATTAAATCTGGTAACTCATTACACTTCCAAAACGCATGCCCCTGGTTTACTACTTTCTTCCTTATCACTCTTCCAGCATTTGCTATCTACCTGATGAAAAATTGTAAGAAGTATGCTTGGGATATAGAAATGCCTATGCAAACACTTCCAAGCAAGAATCCTAAACCTTCTGGACTGTGTTGCATAATTAGGAGCCTTACATAAGTTTTCCCATTGTTCTCTTGTAAATTGCTTTTCCAGTCTCTCTTCCCAAATTTTCCTTACCTCTTTTGATTGATACTTATTGACATCTTGCAATACTTTATATACCATACTAATTATCCATTTTTAACAGCATCTTTTGTTCTAGATTTGACTAGAAATGCCACCAGAGCAGGTCTTTCACTTAACATTCCCCTGTTCCTTTCTTTTTGCCTATACTGTTGAATGAATCACTGGTAAGAAAGGCAGTCTCTACCCTGCAGTCTAAATGTCTTCTTGACCTCATCCCAGTGTATTACCATTCCCACCGGAAACCTCACCCGGCCCAGACACGGAAAGGATTGACAGATTGATAGCTCTTTCTCGATTCTGTGGGTGGTGGTGCATGGCCGTTCTTAGTTGGTGGAGCGATTTGTCTGGTTAATTCCGATAACGAACGAGACTCCGCCATGCTAACTAGTTATGCGGCCCATGCGATCGCTGGTTTTTGAATAAAGAAATGCTGGTGGAGCACTGGTGAAATTGTGTTTTTCAATCTATTACCATTCCCTCTCTAGTTATTTGATCCCATTACTTTGGTTCCATTGTCAGTTTTCTCCAGTATATTCAAGCCACCTGTTGCCTATTTTCTGTACTCCTACTTGCAGTCATCCCTATTGGCAAAATCTCTGTTCAGCATTCTGGTGTTGGCTTAGTTCTTTCTACTACTTTATGAATGTATTATTATGTATGGTTGTTATTATTCTCCTTGAGGGTCTGCATCCAAAATCTTATGCTGTTTATTTCTTTAACAACCCCCCCCCACTTCATCATCATCTCTTAAAATTTTGAATTATAATCTTCTGTTTATGTTATGTATATGAGCCTTACCTGTGTAGCTCTAAACTATCCCTTCAAATCGGGTAATCCCAAACCACCTTGGTTTATTTAAAGGATCAACTTATTCCTCTTAACTCTTGCCCTCTTCCCCTCCCGAGTAAATTTCTTCAATTGATTATTAGTTATTGTCCACAACTTCTCCTCTGGTTGATAAAAATATGCCTGACCCATATATAAAATTAAACGGACTAAAAGCATTTTATCTGCTTATACCTTCCTATCCATATCCATAAATAAGAGCTTCCATTTTTTCAGTTTTTGTATTACCTTTTGTTTAGTCTCTTCCAACATATCCTTAGCTGCCATAATAGAATCCTTTATAATCCATACTTCTAAATCCTTCAGCTTACCATGTCCCCATAAATAATGGGCATTGCTGAGCCAATTTGTATGTGGGTACATAATTTACAGCCATAGCCTTTGTTTTATTTTCATTAATTTTATATTCCAAAAAGACTTAAAACTGTATCAAAATGTTCCACAACACTGACATGTCCTTTTATGGATTTTCAGGTACAAAATAATATCATTTACAAATAAAGTCAACTTATTTGATTACCATAACAATTGTACCCTTGCATTTCTTAGTCATTATCTCCATTCCAATGGCTCTATATATAAAACTAATAACAAAGAGGAAAGAGGACACCCTGACTGGTTCCTCTATTCAAACACAACTTAGAGAGAAACCCTCCCACTTTAATTTTTGCCTCTGATCCTTTATATATCCTCCTAATTAGCCTTATTATTTTATCAAGGAATGCAAATACTTCCATTGCCATACTCATAAAATCCCAGCTTACTCTGTTAAATGTTTTCTCTGCATCAAGACCTGCCAGCAGCAGCAGTATTTTATTACATTTTGCTTCACTCTGGATCATTGTTGTATTAATGTTGACAAATGTTTGCCTCCCCGACACAAAACCATATTGATCCATATCTATCAATTTTGGCAACACCTTTGCCATTATTTTAGCTAGTATACATAAACACTTAATAATCATGGCTTATAGTTGAAATGGGTCCTTATGAAGCTGGGTCTGATGGGTCTTTACCATCATTTAGCAATATAGTCAGCACAGAGATCTACCTTCTTTTGGTATATTTTCTCTTATATGTCCCCCTGATACATCCTCACTATTGCACATCTAGTTCCAGTCCTCACCCCCTAAGTAATATTTTGTGTTGAAAGGTGATTATTGTCCCACAATTTTCTTGAGCTTCATTACAGCAGTATGTGGTGGAATATAAATATACACCAGCGTAACATTCTCCCTTACCAATAGCTTCTTGCTACTACAAAATTGCCATTATTTTCTTTTTCCCTCTTCCAGTATAATTACTTCCCTTTTCATTTGTCCCAGATATTCTGCTGAATATCCACCCAAAAAAATCCTTTCTTTATCAAATTCACCTTCTCATTTCTTTCCAAATGTGTCTCCTGCATCATTGCTATTTGCACTCTGCATTTCTTAATATAATTCAATACTCATTCCTTTTTTCTGTATCTGTTAGGTTATTTACATTCCAAGATAATATGGATAGCAATGCCATTATGATAAAAAGCTATTGTTCCCATCTGTTATACATTAGTTTTTTTTATTTTTTTTAATGTGCATGTCCAACATTTGTGTTACTTGCACACATTAATGTTTGGCAGGCTGATCTTTTGTACAACTGTTTCTTCTCATCTCCAGTTGAACCCATGTGACATTTTTCATGATTTTTGTTTTAGTGAAAACCCTGAAACAAAAATTAATAAATACATCAAAATACCCCCATCCACTGTTAACTTAGAGCAAACACACAAATATATGTAGATCTTCAAAACAGGAACAGTTGCCTGAAATTGACAGCTGCACCTACAAGCATTACCTAATCTAAAATTAAGGTTACCCATGCTAAAACGCATGCTACAACCTGTGTTTCCCCTTAGTGATTGCTGTCTGTTATTTTCTTATCTCTCTTTCCACTCCTAGATGTGAAAAATGGCTTGTATGCTTTCAGAAAAACATTAACTTTTAGTCCTGAGTAAAAGTGCATTGGCTGTCTTTAAATAAACTAAATTATGCACTGTTTGATTAAATGCATTAAAGTAGTAAGGTTGCTATGGACGCTGCTGTCTCTTATTCACTTTCCATAATTTCAAACTTTACTTTTCACTGAACTGTTTGCTGTTATAACTTTTAATGTTGCATTTCCCTTAGCAAAGAATGCTCAAAGCTGTCAAGATTAACTGCTTGCTGCTGCAGACAGCTTGTCTCCATGGAAAAGTACTCAGCAATAAATATTTGTACATTTCTCCCAGAACTGAATGTATAGCTACCTACAACTGCAGACTTCTTGACTCCCACTGATCAGTTGGTAAGGAAGGAAGAAATAAAACTAATACCTGAATTTGTAAGAAACTTAGCATTTTTCATGACTTTCATGATTTTTACAAAAAAAAAAAAAAAAAAAAAAACACTTGTAAAGCTTTAGCCAAAGGCATTAAAATAAAGATTTACCCTTGTCAATATTAGAGAAAATATCTTAATTCTAAATGTAATATTATTAATGCACTTTTTCATCCCGGCTCCACCCAGCAGCACAAGATTGTCACGTTAACATTAAACTTGCTTTGGTCCAACCTTTCTTCTGTGTACTGTAAAGCCTGTTTTTCCTACAACTAAAAAAGTACTTGTTTAATATTTTTACCACATATAACAGTCTGTGAAAAGGTTCTCCCATATTTAAAACTGACTTGACTACATATAGACAAAACTGCTTAACTATATATAACATGCAATTTATATCATGCAATGTTTTATATAAATACTAATAAGAAAATTGTTTACTTACAGTTACTTCCTCCGTTAATGTCCTTCTAAACATTAATGACATAAAATAAGGTATTTGCAGTCCATCCAAAAGTTAACAAATTCAACAAAAGACCAGTCCTTCTCAGCCACTTTTCCTTGCAAAGCCACATTTCATAAATGCAATTGATAGTTTAATGTCTCCCATTTATTCACTACTTTCAGTGCTGCTGGTCTTCCTTTTCATCTCTAGCTCCCAACATCAGCTTCTGGTTCATGTCCAAGGTGCTTCTGATTCTTTTAGTCAACTTCTGTGCATTTTTATTCTCTCTCTCTCAAGGATTTTACTTGGAACATTGGAAAATGTTTCACTAGCAAAGTTTACTGTCAGAAAAATGAGAAGCAGAGTCCCCTTCTGTTTGCTGGTTAACTGTTTTATAAACATTTTTTATTTCCCCTTTAGCCTGTTCTGCATCAGAAAAGTAATTTTGATCCTCCAGTAAAAAAATACTCTGAAGACAGCTGGATATAGTAGCTTGAATCTCATACCTGCCTCTCTGCATTTCCTCTCTGCTGAGATAAATCTCTTCTGCTTGATATACAATGAATAATAATTTTCTACAAATACTTTGCCAACTCTAGTTTTTAATACCTTGCCCTGCTGCCACATTTTTACCATAATCAACTTTTTCTGCTGGTATGATTGCATCTTTACTAATGTAGGTCTTGGGTTCTTTCTCATGGCCAGGTTTGGAGCATACAGTCAATGTGTGCATTCATTTTAACAAATCCTGCTGTGGAACACCAGTCCAGTTGCTTATTTGTGTTTTCATAAAATTGATGTAGCCTGTTCATTAGAGTTTCTCTGGTACAGCAGACAATCTCAATTTTTCTTTGAAACACTGTCTGCTAACTAGTATTTTTTGAAATAGCTCCTCTTGGGAAGCTTCATACTTAGCCAGCTTTTTTTTTCATTTCAGCCTCTGACTTTTCCAGTTTTATCAGTTCATCAGAACAGGTAGTTAAAGCTTCTTCTAATTTCCAGCCTTTTGTTATTTGAATTGATATATTCCTTCAATGTTTCATTTATTTTAATCACCTTTGAATGGATTTAATTTAATGTAGACAATCTTCATTTATCCTTTACCATTGGGATACGGTTCCAAACCTCAGAACCAGCTTAGCTGTTGCATAGCTTGTGCCAGCCAAAAACTCTCAAGCTAAGACTCTACCCACAATACCCTTCTCCATATTACCTCAGATCTCGTTTGCTGCTCTTGTCACAAGATGAGTCAGCCGTTTTTTCTCATAGCTAAGTGAAATTTTCTTACCTAATCATATATATATATATATATATATATATATATATATATATATATATTTATATATTTATATATATATGTATATAGGTCTACTTTTCTACTTTGTTTCATTGAAAGCTCAATTCATGGAATTTGAATTCACCATGACCAAATCGCTGAAAGCTCAAATTACTGAAAACTCATTTCATTGAAGTAGAGTACTGTAAGACAAGTAAAAGGTATATGTCCTTTTCCCCACCGTAGTGTGATCCTGGAATTAATATAGATAATTAAGGGGTGTGGGGGGCATAGCCCCCCCACCTAGTTTGGTTTTATATTATATTTCACCGAAACCTTCAGAACAATACATTTTCAACCATAGACATGCATACTTACAACACCAATGACTAACCCTTACCAGAAGACAATGTATACCTAAACTAAGTGTGAGGCTATTCCCCCCACACCCCCCTAACTATATATACCAACTCCAGGATCACACTACAGTGGGAAAGGGCATATACCTTTCACTTGCCTTACAGTACTCTAGACAGTGCCAGTACTTCACTTCAGTGAAATGAGATTTGTGAAATGAGTTTTCAGTAATTTGAGCTTTCACTGATTTGGTCAGGGTGAATTGCAATTCAGTGAAATGAGCTTTCAGTGAAACAAAGTCGACCCATGTGAGTGTGTGTATGTGTGTGTGTATGTATAAATATATATATATATATATATATATATTCTTTATCTTTCTACCCACTTTCTTTATTGAGTGAGTGTATTTTTCTTACAATACAGTATGCTTTTCCCTACTATCATTGGTAGTACCTCTCCTTCTCTTTCTCTACCTCTTCAGGTAGCTTTAACCTACCATTTTTGGTAGTTTCTTCCTTCCTTTCTGTGTGTGTGTATGGGTGTGTGTGTATTTGCTGCCTGTTGACCCCTTCTTTTCTTTTGGTGTCTGTCAACATGGCTGAGAAATCTAAAGGCACTATGGGTATTAAACAATGCCAGGATTGTGGTCGGAAGATGCCCAGTTCCAGTGGGCATTCTTCTTGAGTATATTATTTAGGTCCAGCTCATCTAGATCAGTACTGTACTATTTGCCAGGCATCCACTAACCAGGCCTTGGTAGAATGTAGAAATAAATTACTAATAAAAGGGCTAATTAAATCCTCATTTGAGGAGGCCTTATCCAAGACGTCTCCCTCTAAATCTGACAATGGAACCAAGAAAAGTCACTCGATGCTGACAGCTCCTTCACTACCATTGGCAAAAAAGCATAAGCCTTCCACTCCCACTACTTCAGCGGAACTGAAGGCTAAGGTTCAGAAGCTTTCGGAACTGACAACATCCTCGGCACCATCTTTCACGGCACCACAAACCTCGGTGCTGGTCTCTTCGGTACTGACAACTTCAGTTTCCTAATCGCTACCTTCCTCCCCTGCTACACTTTCAAAGACATTGTAACCCCCATCGGTGCTGAATTCAGGCATAATTTTCACTCCCAGGACAAGGTATTCACCCTCTATTGACCACTTTGTGGGCCCACTCCAACTCCTTTTTTTGAAAGACCAGAATCCCCCTCAGGTTTGTCTGTCCATTCCTTCAGGAGTCTTATGGAAATCGATGTCATGAGGTTGGTGGATCAGCTCCTAGTGGCCATTGGTCTTTCTGCCTCCTCCCAGATCCCTCTCCCTTTTGGAGTTGGGGCATTTTCTCCCAGGACTCGACCAAATCTTCCTCCTCTAACCTCCTCTGAGGGCTTAGAGCTTCCAGCTCCAATCCCTCTGGTTCCAGCTGCTCTGGTCCTGACAACATTTACCCCTTCAGTTCCAGGACCTTCCTTGACTTCTTCAGTTCCTTCTGAACCAAAGGACTTCCGGAGTTATGGCTCCACTGTCGGATCCGAGAGTTTCGGATTGGCTCCAGTTTTTTTATTCAGAGTCATCTTTGACTCTTGGAACCTTGGCAAACATGGGCTCTTCCTTGGCTCCTGCTTTGGAGGTGTGTCTTTCGGGGTGGGGTGAGACCTTGGTTCCAAAGTTGTCCTCCTCGGTTCTGGGCTCTCATCCATCGGGTGGGCACATCTTCCAAGTGATGGAGAGGGCATTGGGTTCTGCAGGCTCTCAGCTGGGCCCCCTTCTATGTCGGAGTTTTATCCCAAGATGACTACTTGCCCAGAGCTGCCACCAACCTCCTCCACATCCAGGCAGTGGGTACCTGGACTGCAAGATACCCCTGCACAGGGCCCCTCTTTTTCCGAGTCCTCCTGAGAGATCCCCCCTGAGGAGCTGCCCCAGAAAAAGATGTAGAGGAAACACTTAGATTCCCCAGAAGAATCGGTCATGGAAGACACAGAGTTCGATGATGGGGAGGGTTCCCCCTAGTCACCCATGGAAGATGCCTCCTTTGAAGACATCCTAGAGATTCTAAAACAGAGGGGTAACTGGAAGCCCCAAAGACTCTTACCTCTGAGGAGTCTGTGTATTTATAGGCTTTTGGTGCTCACCCATCTACTTCTTAGGTGACCCCTTCCGCTGGCAATCTTATTAAATTGATTGTGCAACAGGCTTGGAAGACTCCTGATTCCATAAAGTCAATTCCCCAGAGACCTGACAAAATGCTGTCTGCTCCAGAGGACTACCAACATTGGCAAAGGGATTAGCAGTAGATGCTATGGTGGTGGTGGTGGTCACTAAAAAGGAACTAGCTGAAGAGAGTTCCACTGTTCATCCCCGTAATCGAGAGTCCAGGTCGATAGATTTGGAAAGCAGGTGTATGCATCATCAACCTCCACTTTAAGGTCTTTGAATTTTATGGCACATTTTACTAGGCTCCAGAGGAATCTGATCAAGGAGCTATCAGATACCCTAGCAGGAGCTGTGTCTGAGGAGGTCCAGGATAAAGTGAGTTCCCAGCTAGCCACCTTGGAGTCTATTTCGAATTTGTCCATGAGGCTCATTGCACATGCAGTTGAAGGGATGACGAGGGCAGAAGGTTCAGGCGTTGCCATAAGGCATCACACCTGGATGTACTTGTTTGAGTTTGCAGAGCCATTTAAGTCTTCCTTCATCAGTGCTCCTTTCGACGGCTCCCCATTTGGCCCCAAAGTCAAAGAAACTCTAGCCAGGTGTGAAAAAGATGGAATGACCCTCTCTGCAGAGGGCATACATTTTTCTGCTCTTCAACAGTCCTATTCTAGGAATCAGAGAAGCAGGAGGATGTGGTTCCAAAAATCCCAAGGGCCTTTTCAGGACACATGTGGTGGTGAATTCCTGTCTGGGCAGAGGAGGGACTACTAATGGAAGATGCCGATCCCGCAGCAAAGGTGGCCTGCAGAATCAGAGTTCCAGAGATTCTTTCTCTGGACAATCCTATCAGTGCTCCTGTCTCCTGAAAGAATCCTGATTGCTTACGTTTTTGGTAGCAGTTGGGGAAAGATTTTCACTGCACTCAAGGGCCTGGTGACAACTTCAGATGCTTGGGTGTAGAAGATCATCACCAGAGGTTACCACATTCACTTCACTCATTTTCCAAGATCAAAACAAAGCCTCCCTGATGTCCCACCCAGTCAGAGGGAGCAAGCAGCCTTAGAGATTCAAAAGCTGCTAGAGAAAAAAGAGTCATGCAAGAAGTCCCACCAGACCAGATAGGATCCGTATATTACACAAGGTTCTTTTTGGTGCCAAAAAAGACAGGGGACTTGAGACCAATTTTAGATCTCAGCCTTCTGAGCAAGTCTGTTCATCAAACAAAATTCTGGATGGTCACATTTCAATCTATATTTTCTAGAGGAAAATTATTGGATTTGCTCTATAGACCTTCAGGATACACATTACCACATAAAGATGGGCAAACACTTCAGAAGGTTCCTCTGCTTTCAGCTAGGAGCCAGTCATGTTCATTTCAGAGTGCTGCTCTTTGGCCTCACCACCGCCACCAGGTTGTTCACCAAGTGGTTAGCAGCAGTGACAGTTCACTTGAGACTGCACGGATTCTGGGTGTTTCCTTATCTAGACGACTGGTCATCACCACCCTCACCAGGCATCTGCTGCTTCAAGCAACAGATTTCATCCTACACCTGTTCGTTCTCTGGGCATTACCATGAATCACTCAAAATCTCAGCTAAGCCCCACTCAGGATATAGAGTTCATAGGTACCTGCCTGAATAGCATCTCTTGTGTAGCTTCCCTTCATCTTCACAGGCTACAGAAGATAAAATCCCAAGTACAGGCCAATGTCCTTCTATTCAGTGTTGCAGTATTCTTCACATATGGGTTGTATTTCAACCAATGACCTGATGACTGGCAAGTATACAAAAGCTACATGCCATTGCCTATACACAGGAACTTGCATGTAGGCTGAGGGAACATCAGCCATAAAAAGAATGTCCGCACTTACAATTCACAGAACTTTTTTGCCACCATTCGCAAAGGTTGACTCATATATTCGGTCTGCCATTTGGAACTTCTTTGTTCTTTCTGCTCAGATAAGTACCCCCTAGGGGATTTATTTGTTTGCTGTTGCCATTGCTCTTTGTTAATGTCATCCAGAAAGGGCAAGTGTAGGTGTGGAAGACAAATTCCAAATAAGGATAGCCTTGAACTTTGTTTTGTTTAGGGCCTACCCACAAACATCGGTCCTGTTCTGTCCATTAGGCCTTTGTCCCGAAAACCTTACATAGTCATCTGTCTGCTCTTAATTTATATCTGGAGAATCAGAGGCTAAAACATTTGGCTAGGGAATCTGTAGAGGGTTCTGCGAGTTCCTCTCGAGTCATCCGTGAAAAGGAAGGTAGGCAAGGCTAGGCCCGAATCCTCTTTGGCTGTGCCTTCTGTCTGTCTGACTTGCACCTTGAGGTTAGTGAAAACCTGGCGATATGATTGGAGGTTGAATCTGCTTCTTTGGCGGGAACCTTATTGGAAGCCATCAGGGCTGCAGAACCGAGCACATCCAAGGCTTTGTAGATGTCTGGTTCGGATGATTTGGGGGAACCACGGATGCTTATCTCAGAGGACTGGGGAGCTGCTCCAGTTTTTTCACAGCAAGAATCACCAGCCGTTAGGCCTATGTCTGCCCCTGCTCTTGCATTAGCAAAAGCCAGCTAAAAAGAGACAAAAGACTAGACATGCTGTAGTACCTTCCACTCCGACGTCGGACTGGGAGGTTTTTCTTAGGGCCTTATTAAGGCCTTGATGGCCCTTAGGCCTCAGGCTTCTGCCTGTCTTATTGCGTTCTTGCTTTCTCTTATTTTGCTGTGCTGACCTCAGGTTCTCAGGAGTCTTTCCCTGCTATTCCAGCCCAGGACTCTGATTCAGATGAAGACTCCTTAGCATATTCCACTCAGATTACTTCCCCCATAGAATTCACTTACCCTGAGGAAGACTCCAGTGGGGGAGGGGTTCACCTGTGGAGGAACTCTCTTTTGGGGAAACAGTAAATAAGATGAGGGATTTTTTTCAGTGGGATTCCTTTCACATTTCAGAGTAGCAAATGAGTTATTATGATTTGCTTCAGGTGGATTCTCCTGCTTCTGTCCCTCTTGTGCTTCCAGAATTCCTTGATGCTTTTGCTTCATCCTCTAAAACTTCTGATTCACATGCTCCCGCACCTAAAAGACCTGACCATTTCTACATAGTTGGAGGAATGTAAATACTTTTTTAATTGTTCTTCAGCTGACCCAGCTGTGGTTTCCATCTCTTCAGACAAATCCTGTCGAGTAGTTCCCTCTACAAATTGCTTACCTCTGACAAAGACAGTAAAACCTTGGAAAGGTTAAGTATATACTTCTTCAGCCCTAGCTATTAGGACCATTAATTCACAGACTGGTATGTCTAGGTATTCACAGGCTTTGCTACCTCAGGCTTCTCAGGCTCTGTCTCAGCTTCCAGATTCTAAGGCTAAGTCCTTGACTCTTTCTCCTATAGCTGCATCTTCACAAGTCACTAAGCAGTCCATTAAGTGCAACTATGATGCAGTTGAGGCTTCCTCTCAATCTGCAATGCTTCTGTTCTTAGAAGATATTCTTGGCTGTGTCTACAGGCTGTCCCAGATGACATCAAAGCAAAATTGCTTGATGCCCCACTGGATAACTATGCACTTTTTGGTAAGGCTGCTGCTGCTTTGTTTAAGACACGGTAAGGAACTCCAAGACTTAAAACACTTGCTACTTTCTCCAGTGCCTAAATTTCTTAGAAACTTTCTGGCTAAGACTCCTTTCATTGGAAACCTTCTAGGACTGCCTCTTCTTCAATACCCTCAGGTTCTAGGCCAAGGAAAGCTGATAGAGACCACCACAGTCTAAAGTTGTTCCTTCTGCCCCATTTCTGCAACAGCCCTTTCAACCTAGTTCAGGCTGTGTGACAGTCATCACAAGCATCCAAGTCATACTCCCCTTTCTCTCCTTCTTCCTGTTTCTCTTTCAGCCTGGGAGGAGTTCAGTCAGAATTCTTGGGTGATTTGCATTATTCAGAATGGCTATTTCATGACGTGGAAGTCTCTTCCCCTTTTTCAGGGGATTCCTTAACCTCTCTCAGACCAACTTCATCTGTTTCCTCGGCTGCTATCTCAGCTCTCTCTTCAAGGCACCATTCAACCAGTTCCTTCACATCAGCAAGGAATTGGATTTTATTCCAGGATGTTCCTGGTTCCAAGAAAAAAGGATCCCTGGAGACCCGTTTTTGACCTCTCAAAGTTAAATACATTCCTGGTGGTGCCCTCCTTCAGAATACTATCCCTTCAGTCTCTTCTCCCCCCTGGTTCTTCCTCAAGCCTTCTTAGTCTCACTGGATCTCAAGGATGCTTACCTGCATATCCTGTTCACCCTCTCTTCAGGACATACTTACGTTTCACGGTGGGTTCTTGGTACTTTCAGTTCCCTGCCTTGACTTTTGGACTTTCCATTGCTTCCAGGATTTTCACAAAGTGTCTGACCACAGCCATTGCCTTCTTAAGACTGAAAGGCCTTCAAGTTTACCCTTACCTGGATGAACTGCTGTTTCTGGCCAGCAGTCCAGCTCTTCTTACTCAACATTTAAATCTTGCTATTCCCTTTCTTCAAGGTTTGGGGTTCATGATAAATTTCAAAAAAAAAAACCTTCTATTTCTTCCAGTCAGGATCTCATTTTTCTGTGGTGCAGGTTCAGGACAGATTTGATGATGATGTTTCTTCCTTCATAGAAAGATCAGTCTCTCATAGCTTTCATGGAATCTCTTGTAACTCTTTCTTCTATCACTGCCAGGGAGTTCCTCAGACTTCTTGTGTTCATGGCCTCAGCAATTCCCCTGCTGCCCTTAGCAAAACTTCACATGAGGAAGTTCCAGTTGTTTTTGAAAACAATTTGGTCCCAACATGCACATTCCTTGGAGACTGCCATTCCTCTTCTTCCTTGTTTAAAGACAGAACTAGGATGGTGGATGCAGCAACTCAGTCAGAATCCAGATCTACCTCTTCTCATTCCTCAACCAGTGCAGGAACTTTTTACAGATGCCTCAGACTTAGGATGAGAGCAACCTTAGCTTCCACAAAAGTGCAGGGACTATGGTCTCCTTCTCAGAGAAAAGAGCACAGGGAAATGATGGCCTTGATTCTAGCCTTATAAGCATTGCATCCTCTGTTTCTACCAGGTCCTCTCAAGATTCTCGCAGAGAATACTACACTCCTTTGGTACATAAGCAAAGAGATACAAAATCTTATCTTCTTTGTCTCCTGGCAGTCAAAGCATGGGGAGTAGGTTATTCAATACAAAGTCATACTGCAGGCTGTGTACCTTCCCTCTGCTCAGAACCTGGTGGCAGATGAATTGAGCAGATCAATGACACCATCCCACAAGTGGATGTTTGACAGGGATGTGTTCCTGGACCTAGTTCACTGGTGGGGTATTCCAGAGATAGATTTATTTGACTCCCCCTAGAACAGAAAACTTCCTCTTTTCTGTGCCAGGGTCCCTCACCCTCAGGCATGAAAGGTGGATGCCCTCTCTTGCTCATGGAAAGGGATGTTTCTTTATGAATCCCCCCTTTTCTATGGTTCAGAAAGTCCTGTTGAAAATTCAACAGGAGAAACCAAAAGTCTTGTTAGTGACCCCCCCCCCTTTTGGCCAAGACGGCATTAGTTCCCTTTCCTTCTGCAATTAGCCAAGGGTCATCACTAGAAGTTGCCTCACCATATGAACTTACTCACTCAGGACAAGGGATCTGTGATTCATCCACACGTGTCTTAACCTGACTTTGTGGGTGATCAACTTTTGATTCCTTTTAGGCACCTTTTCTCTAAAGACGTGCTTCGGGTTTTGCAGGAGGTCAAAAAACCCAATACAAGGAAATCTTACATTTCCAAGTGGACATGATTTTCTGTTTGGTGCCAAAAAGTGACAAAGGACCCTCTTAGGATGGATATTCCTTTGGTATTATCTTACCTGTGTGACTTACTTAACATTGGTCTCTCTTATTCTTCTATTAAGGTTCACTGCTCTGCTTTATCGGCTTTCCGGCCATTGACCCCTCTATTGGCTTCTAGGTTGGAGGTTAAACTTTTCATTAAAGGCATCCTGAACATGAATCCTCCCAGGAAACCAGTTCCACTTCCTTGGGATTTCAAGTTTGACTTCGAAAAGTTGACTCAGTCCCCCTTTGAACCAGCTGTTTCAGCTTCTCTTAAAAATTGTTCTTTGAAAACAGTGCTTCTGGTAGCCATTACCTCTGCCACAAGGGTTTCTGAGATCCAGGCATTAATGGCTTCACCACCATGCCTAGTTTTCCATAAGGATAGGGTTTCTTTGAAAACTAATCCTTTGTTTATGCCTAAAGTGGTTAATGACCTCTCTGTAAGTTGAACTATCCATTTATCTACTTTTTTTCCATTTCCAAAATCTCCTAGTGAGAGGATTTTGCATTCCCTTGATGTGCATAGATTTTATCTGGACAAAACAAAGTCTATTAGGAAATCTGATAGACTTTTTGTGTCCTTTCATCCAAGGGCTCTGGGGATGCCTGTTTCTAAGCAAACTATCTCTTCTTGGATTTTTAAGGCCATTGTACTTTATCTACTTCATGGAAAATCCTTATCTTTTTCTGAGAAAGCCCGCTCCACTAGAATTTTGGGAGCTGCCACTTGGACTTCAGTTCATACATTCACTAAATGTTACAAGCTAGATAATATTTCCAGGGCTAGGGCAGGTTTTGCCAGAGCAATCTTGCATGGTTTTCTGGAAAATGGGGCCTTTTGATATTTCTATATATTATTCCTCCTCCCTAAGTTCCTTTCCAGCTTTTGCACTCACCCATATGTGAAACAATGAGTAAAAAGGTCACACAGGAAAACCAATTGGTTAAAAAACACAAAAAGAAAAATCTAACAAAGCTGGACTTTCCACTGTGTGATACCTTAAACCTCTTGTATCAGAGGCAACATGGGATATATGCAAATTACCCTTTATGGATATCAGGTGTTTCAGCTAAATGGCAATTCTGAATGTCCAATACTTTTTCTTTTACTTTTAAGTCTATTTATAGATAATTTCAGGCCAATAAAGCCAACCCCCCCCCCCCCCTCTAGCTGTAGACATGCATGCTTATGTCTTCGTATGGCATCATCAGCACAGCATAAGAGGAATTTTGACTTTTGGAAACACAGAGTTATCGTACCCAACTGATATCCATAAACATTAGGGTGTCTACAAAATATCCCAACTAACAAACTAAAACAATGAGTAAAAAGGTCACACAGGAAAACCAGTTGGTTAAAAAACACAAAAAGAAAAATCTAGCAAAGCTAGACTTTCCACTTTGTGATACCTTAAACCTCTTGTATCCAAGGCAACATGGGATGTACATTTTTATTTCAGTTCTTCTCACAGTTTCAAGTATCTGGCATTAACAGCTTGCAGAAGAGAGTCTTGAATAAGCAGTTCTGCCTGTCTTCCCTCAGTATTGCATGTTTATGTTCATCCCTTCTCAAAGTGTCAAGTGCTGTGCATCTCTTAGTCACTAGAAGTGAAACTTAACTATATAGTTTTGCCATCTTCAATTTTACTGATCTTTTATAGTTTTGGCATCTTCAGTTTTACTGATATTTTTCTTATGAAGAAAGTGCTCCTTGCTTGTTTCCTGTTTTCTCATCTAGACTATGCTATCTAGGCTAACAGTACAATTGAAATCAAATGCAGAAAAATATGCTATCACAAAGAGTAAAAAGCAGAAATAATGCAGCAGTTAGATGAAATGCAGTTTAAAAAGTGCAGTAGAATCACAAAATGTACTTATTTTCTTGTTTTTAGGCTTGGATTTCAGCATAATCACTCTGGACCTCTGGTAAAAGATAACAAACATAGAGCAGCTCCGGTTAAATAGCCCTAAAAGATTTCCACACCAGTGTCTTGTCTATTTGAGCTCAGTTGACAATGTCTGAAACTGAATACAGTGGAAGGTTTAAGCAGCCTACCAAACTTCTAAGGCAAAAGGCTGTAGTGTCTTTTCTGAGAAGAAATTTAGTTCACTGGAGGAAAAAATCCCCCCAAAAATTTGTAGTTGAATTTGCAAAATCAGACAATGTTAAAAACCTGATTCAAAAAAAGGGTTGAGTATATTAAGAAATATACTGGAAGATTCTGGAACTTCTTCACTGATACCTTCACCTTCTGAGGCTGGCACATTTGTTTTGATGACTCCCAGTGACAAGAAATCAAAATTAGTTTTATCAGTGCCAGGGAGCACAAATCAAAATAGATGCATACATTTAGAGTCAGATGGGCAAATTCACTGGAACTGATGCAGGACCAGATGCTATTTCTTTTCCTCAGTATTGTATTAGAAGTGAAGAAACTTGAGATATGGGTTTCTTTGCTAGAAGAGCTAGAAAGATGTGTACCTTTTCCAGGCCCTGCCTTCTTTGTCTTTCCAGATCAGAAGGATTTCTCCATTGGTTTCTCTTTTAACTGGCACAGACTGTAAAAAATTAATAGATCTGATACTTTCAGCCTGTTCTGAAGAGTGTTTAATGTCAGTGTTAGTACTCTTAAGGGACTGATGTTGAGCTTAGTTCACTTTTGTGCATTCAACACCTGTGTTAGTAATTATGAAGGAATTTAAGAAATTGAAGAGGGATGTTAACCTTTCTCCTTATTCTTCATTGAGTGATTTAAAGTTCAACATCTTTGCAAACACTTTATCTGTTTAGATCACAAACATTCATCCTAACAGTCTGTTGGCTCTCTTCATCAAGATATCAACTTTAATAATACCATAAATTCTATTTGGAAAAACTCTTCAGTGCATGTATTTCAGAGATTTCTTCTCCTAAGAGAAGGCTTTCTTGGATGTTTAAAGTCCCAGAACCTATGAGGAGAATTCCTGTTACTCATTTTTAAATTTTCTACAGTGTTGGGAATAAAAATTTGTATCATTCTGTTTCACAGTCACCAACCCATATGTCAGCAAATTTGCTGTTAAAGTTTTGTAGATAATTTCTGACTTTTGTTTTTGCTAATTAAGCCACCACCACCACTGCTGTCGCCCATTCATTTTCTTTAGAAGTTGGCAGCACAATCTCAGTACAGCTGTTGTCCTGACAGTCATTTTGTTTTCTTATGAGGCAAACATTTTCAGTGGAGGCCAGGGAAGAAATCAGTTTTAAACAGGCATTCAATAATGTACATGAATGGACATTAGATAATATATATTAACAATTACACACACACTGGCTAATTAGATTACATTCATATGAAAGCAGAGTCAACTATTAGAATATAAAGAATTCTTATTCATTAGTAGATGCTGAACATTGAGCATTTGAAGAAGTGTATTAGTGGGCTTTTCAGATAATAGTTCATGTGATTAGTGCTTAGAAATTTAAAGAAATAGAAGTGAGGGAAAAATAAAAAGGGCCGAAAGTGTTAATATTGTAGTTAAGAGGTAATGTGTAAAGCAGGTTTGGAAACAATTATATATATATATATATATATATATATATATGGTTATGATAAGGATTATCTTTGAAGTATAGCGGTGGAGGATGAACAGTGTCACAAAACAATGTATGTAGCTGGGAGATGCTATTAAAACTGTGTATGAATTGGTGAAGACTGGCTGTAGGGTATAAGACTCTGGATGAAGAGACATGGATAGATGATATGGCAAGCTGAAGATAACAGTGGCATTTATGCTGGAGATATATTGGAGCAGATCCATTGATTTGGTGGATGAAGTTTTAGTTCTGTTTTAAATGACTTTTCATTCTGAATGGATTTCATTGGTGGTAGTATGTGGTTCCATAGTTTAGCTAAATTATTGGAATATAGAAAGTCACCTGCAGAATTAGATGATTTGGTTTTGGTGATTAGTGCTTTTTCTCAGGAGCATAAAATTATATTGTAGGAATATTGTTGCATTCCTTTGTTTTCTGGTGCATAGAGAAGTCTGTGTATTGTCTTTAGCTTAGAAAGAGCTAGGTGATGTGGTAGTTCTAACCAGTTAATTTTCTGAAGATAAGCCAGTGGTATTTTATATTGTTACTGGTTTCTGCAAATTTGGTTATTTTTTTATAACATTGCTTAAGTTTGCATAGTTACAAGATTTGAAGTTTAGTGAAGATTGGAGGGAGCAAGGAGGACAAATGGCACTAAGAAAGCAGAAAGAAAATAAAGGCTACATATCTTCTGGCTATGTCAGTTAGATAGGTTTTTACTCTATATAACAAACCTAGTTTTTGATGAGTTTTTTTAACTATATGTGATACATGGCAGTCAAATTTCAAATGGTTGTATACCATGCCACCCTGGAATTTCCTTTGGTTTACTTGTTTTATCATGGTGTTGTTGGCAGAGACTATGATTGATAGTGTTGTTTTAGCAGAGGTGTGTTTTGGGGTGAAAAGCAGTAATTTAGTTTTATTATGGTTTAGAAGTAGTTGTGAATTATTTAGCTATGTTTCAGTCAATAAGGATTGTTGCATAAAGTCTTGGAGTTTAGAGAGAGATCTGACAGAGCATAATAAGGTAGAATAATTAGCATATTGAAATAGGGTAGTAATTTTTATAGCAGTGTAGAGGTCATTGATGAATTTGTTGAAGAGTACAGGGCCTAGTACAGATCCTTGAGGGACACAAGTAGTTACAGGCAAGAAGGTGGAGAAATTATATATTTTTATTTCACTGCTTGTGCTGTGTTTGAGAGGTAGCTATGGAACCATTGCAATGAAGAGTTGGTGAGCCCTAAGGATAAGAATTTATGTAAGAGTTTCTGGTGGAACACAGTATCATAAGTGTTTGATAAGTCTAGCAGTTATCTTTATTTTTTAATTGTTTTATGATATTTCAGCAGTTCCAGCAGCCTCTTAGGGTTTCACTACTTCTCCCATTCCTGCAGGGACTTCACCCTTTTCTTGTGAAGGGAAGTTGTTGGATGGCTTCAGTACCTCTAGTACTTTGGGACTCAAAACAAATAAATATAATCAAAATTATTATTTTTTCCTCAGATACTAGACATTGCAAGCAGCTTAATGTGAGAAAACAAAGGAGGTATTTTCTTTCTATGGTTATGACTGCTGAGTCAGTGGATCATCAGGCATTAATGTACATTTATGATGTAGTTTACATTGCTACCAGAACTGCCATGATTAGTATAGTCAGCAATGTATACGTGTCTGGTTGACACCAGGGGAATCTACTTCATCATTAGTCTCCTCTTTACCATTTTCTACTTGGGGTTAGTGTGTTCAGTCCGTTGTTGCCACATTTCTAGATTCTGTGCTACTCTCCTACCTTCTTTGACAGTCATGCCTGACTGCAGTAGGTGGTCTGTCATGCAGTCCATTTGCTGGACATCCTTGTTTCCTCTTGCCTTCTTCCTTTCTCTCCCAAATCATCTTCACCAGTTCATTTTCTGCTTTCTTGCACATGTGCCTGAACCACATCAATCTGTTCTGTTTGACCTTTTCTACAATTGGAGCGAATTAGACTTTGACTCTGATGTCATTGTTTCTTTGTCCTATAGTGTACATCCTGCCACCCAACTCAGACACTTCAACTAATTTACCTCTGTGTTCCTCAATTGCTCTGTTCAAACAACATGATTGCTGAAGGATTTGTGGATACAGACTGGAAAATATATATTGTACCATTTTTTTTAAAAAATGGATATTTATAGGTAAATGTTTTGAACATTGTATATTGCAGTATCTTGCGAGACAAAATATCCATGGTCCACAGACAATGCTCAGTATGCCTTTATAAATGATAGCTCAACATTAATCTGCTAACTCAAGTTGTATGAAAGTGTATATCTGTTAAGGGACCAGGGAAAAAGTTGTTTGGTTGTTTAATATTCGTAATGAAGGCATTTGATATTGTATCACACAGTCAAACTTTACTCAGTTTGAAGAGACTACAGGTGCATCCATGTATTATGAATTGGATAGCAATTCAGTTGACAAATCATGAGCATTGTGTGATGTTACATGGTGATGGATCATCTTGGACAGGTGCTAGTACATGACTTTCACAGGCCTCCATACAGTGATCTGTGGTATTTAACATTTTTTTTCTGTGGACTACCCATATCATCTAAATTTTGGTTGTATAAATAACGTTGATGATTGTAAGAGACAGAGTACTTCAGGATTCAAAGGATGGTGGAAGATTTAAATGTATAACCAAGTATCCTTCAGCAGCTGGAAGTTATAATAGTGATTATAGTTTAATACCAATAAAAGTAAGGTGGTGGTATTTGGCATAATAGAAGACGTATAAATCAAGATTGGGTGGTCATCAGTTAGAATTTTCCAATCAAGTTAAGGACCTAGAAATAATAGTGACTGTGTGTTTTTCATTCAAATTCGATTTTTAAGAGATTAAGGCATTAATACCAACTGGACTGATATCCAATATAACTGATTTGAGAGACTCAAAAATTCTCAAGGTTTTATTCATTTCCCTAATAAAAACAGTCATAGAATGCAGTCTGCAGGAACATAGAAATTTGGCAAGTAATCAATGGGACTATAAGAGGTCTAGCCAGACACAATTTTAAGCAGACACATTTGAAAGGTCTTGCCAACCTTTCTGACTACTTAACAGTGCCTGTCTCCCAGATCAAGCAGCAGGGCCATACATGGCAACCGTGTTATAAATATGTCTATAAATCCAGTCATCAGCATTAGTTTTAAAGGCAGACAAAGTAGTACTGATACAGTGGGGTTAGGAAATTAACTTTTTCCCAATGTAGTGCGATCTTGGAGTTGGTATATTTAATTTATGGGGGGGGGGGCAGAGTCCCCCACATGGGGGATGCAGGGGGGCTTGCCCCCTGCAGAAACGTAGTAAAAAGTGTGTTTGGTAGTTTGCTGTCATTATATGTGACAGGGCTGTTATTCTTTTGTGATTTGTAGTGTTTAATGTTCTGATGCACATTTTCGATGTTATGAAATTCGATGTTATGGGTTTTAGATGTTTTTAGTTTTAGATATTCTCGTCTCAATGTTATGAAATTAGATGATACGGGTTTTAAATGTTTTGAAGTAGACCATTATCTCAGCTAGGAGACAGAATGTCTGCATCTAGAAATTCTTTCTATTGTCTGGAAACAGAAATAATTACAGGTTTCAAAGGTAAGTGTGTTAACTGTTTTACTACTTCCAGTTCCAGGCAAGCTTCTAAGAAATAAGTATTTTTGACACAGAGGTGCTAACTTTTAAGTTTCTGTTGGCCTGGAAACTGAAGGCAGAGGTATCAAAGAATGATGTAATCTGAGATAACCCAGGAGAAATTTTAATAGTAATTTAAGAACTATCTCAGAGAGTGAGTCTGTGCATTTTGTATTTGTCTTTGGATCTGACAACATCCTTTCATCAGTACTTGTCTTGCTCTGTAAGTAAGTTATTTAGGTACAGTGATTTCTCTTAAATATAGATAGGAGTATAGTAAAAATTAGTTTAGATGTTTTCTGTATTTATCTGATACTGTCCTGCAATGTTGTTTTAAAATATTTCCTGTGATTCTGAACTCTGTTGCCACTGTGTTGAGTTATTGAGTATTGTCTTGTTCTTGTTCTGGCCAATGCTGACCTGTTCTGGATAAGGGTATTTGGGAATATGTATATTTATAAGGTAATTATTTGATCTAATTGAATTATTGAAATAATTAATCAATTATATATACTATTTAAGATGCTGTTGTCTTTGTAAGAAAGTATTCCTTGAAGGTGAAAAGCCGAGGTACCAGGATTAAATTTATTTGGTGTTCATCTACTTCATTGTTGTGCGTTTTATTGATATCTTTATTTCACTCTTAAATAGCCTTGGCCTTGGTCACACTTACCATGTGGATAACAGTAACATTACACAGTAGAATTGGTCACCCTTTGGGAAGGGCCTTATAGTAGCTGATAAGTAAGTGTGGTTGGTGGCAGTGATTTCTACTTTATAGTCTGGGCAAAAGGGAGCATAGCTAGTGAACATGTGCCAGCCTTCCCCAGGGGTGTCTGTGTTTGTATATAAATCAAATCTCAAAGTGTGTGTCTGTCAGCTACTTGGACAGGGACACGAAGCATTGGCTGGACAGAGAGGGTGCTGGAAGTTTTTACTTGACCACTCTTCTGAGATCTTAACCCTATAGCTGTGCCAATGGGGAGTCTTATTGGGGATATGAAGAGAGAGGGAAAAAAAACAGCCCCAGACCACTTTACTGTGTGTGTGCTTGTCATCTTCCCAATGTGCACGTCCCTCACTGGTGTTAGTGGTGAGGATTGAGGCTCCTTGATTACTGGGCCAGTGCAGGGGCATCACACACAGAAAGGCTTAATCATTAAGAATGTTACAGCATACTGTATAGACTTTTAAAGGGAAAACGTTGCTTGGCATTTAGAGCCATGATGACTATAGATCTAGGGGAAGATCTTGGCATGACTTTAGCAGATCAGTATCCTAGTATGAGGAAACAAAGGGGCACTTTGTGTATTATTATGAGGTATAATATAGAGGGCTATGATCAGGTTTGCATTCGTAACTATATTAGTATGTGTTGGAAACATAGATGCCAAGAAATTCACCTCGATAACGAATCTTTAGAGGTGTATCTTAGCATCCATGTTGAGAAAGTTGAGAACACATAATTGGTTAGGCTTGGTGAGATCCAATCATAACTCTTTGTAGTATGTGGAATTTTATCTATTCCATGTACTACCATTTACAAAGGAAAAAAAATGCACAGAGTGTTTTATCAGCTTTGAAAGCTAGTAAAGTACTTAGCGAATAGTGTCATACAGACAGCATGTAAATTTAATTGGATGAAAAAGTCAGAGACAGTTTTTAAATAGCTCTCTAATTCAGTTACTTACAGGCTGACATCTATAAAATTCAGCCAACAGAATATGAGGCAGTTGAGAGTGAAGGAACATCCCTTCTATGAGAGCCCACTGTAACAGCACATAGGGTGTATACAACAATTGATGTTCATCATTCCCATACCTCTCAGCCCCTTAGTACAAGAAATCTGGACAAAGCCTGACAAAATGGGGGGAACAAAGGATCAAAAATAGGGACAGATTTTAAATATTGCTCTTAGAAACTTAGAAAGTTGTTAGAGTAACAGGGTTTGTGTTGACCTACATTTTCTAAAGGATTTGAAGTCTGAAACTCAAATGTATGCCATTATTTAGTGACTTCAATCCTCAGATCATCCCAGTGATTTCTTAGAAAGCTACGAATGTTATGAGGAATAGACCAAAAATATGAGGCAAAAATCTGGTCAGTTGAGAAGTATGATTACTGCATCAGTGGCTTTTGTGTTATCTGCCAAGGTAACCAATTACTGGCCAGCTTTAAAAAAGTTCAGACTCCCATTTCTCTCTCTTTCTGTGACAGCTGATTGGTTGAGCATATGCTGAGAAGAAAGACTTTCGCTGTCACAGGAACTGAGTGCTCAGTCTTTTTCTGCCATCCAAAGAGGAAAGACTTCTGACTCTTCACAGGATGGTGCTGATTATTCTGGCTTACTTCTTTGATAAGCCCCACCGGGGACCCCCTTCCTCTAATTTTATTAGATTTACTATTCTGTTTCTCCTTTTATGTTAAAACATATTTATTTTAATACTTGTATTTGTCATTGTTTACAGTAATTCCTGTCAGAATTTCTATCTGTAGCAATGTTTATTCAGCTTCTGTCTTTGACAAATGCTTCTTTTTATGGTTGCTGAGGAAACTTTCATTATTTCTCTCAGAAATGCAGTGTGTATGTGTGATGTTGGACACTAGGGCTGTCTTGTGCATTTAGACATCAAATTAATCGCACCTGTCTTTACTGTTGTTACTCTGCTTTATTTTCATCTTTTGACAGGGAAATAGCAGAACTTTCAGCATTTATACATTATTTACTACATGTACGAGTCTGCTGTGTATGTTTTAACATCAGATCAATATTTTTCCATGAATTAAGTTATTTGAATGTACTATGGAGATTTTACTCTCTCTGGGAAGAAAATATAGTTTGAATTGCTATTGAACATTATTTTAATGTGGTTAAAGTGTGTGGAGTTAATTCGTAACACTGGTTTGGTGCATTGATTGCTTTGATGTTTGGACTTTGTATAATAGAAATTTATTTAACTTCTGTCAGTTGTAAAAGAATTCTGAAAACATGTCAAACCACCTTTGTGATAGTAGCACCATTTGGCAAAGTTAAGTTGTGTGTAGGGACATAGTTATTACTAGAACTTTAAGTTCGTATTGCAATACATTATCCAGTACTGTCATTTAATTATTCTGGCTGGTGTACTTGTCCCTGATTTGATGGATTGCAACTCTGGTACCATGCCATCAAATCCGGTCACACCTAAAAAGAAAAAACAAAATATGTCTCACCCTATGGGTAGTGATTCTGTCAGGGCCACTGCTCGGCCTGCAGACCACTTAACTTTTGCCCCATCTCCTTCTAGTGTGGGTTTGCCGGCCACTGTAGAATAGGGTTTAGACATATCCTCTGGGGCTGTTCCAGTACCTGGGACAGGTACTGGAGAACCAAACCCATTAGATGCGGGAGTAGTCCGGAGTAAGCAACTCCTTACCAGACTTAATACTCTGTTCCCAGATATTTTATCTTGTATTGAAGTTCACAAGAAAAAGAAACAGAAGCGTCATCATAATGCTGATAATCAGATTGTATCTGTTTATAAGGCTAATGTGGTTTCCTTGGCCAAAACTGTTCCCTCCTCCTCAGATGATTGCTAGATTCAGTGATGTTTTTGTTTGGGAGCAGTTGGAACTATCACAGAGTTAAAGAGGGTATAAGACCTTACAGAGGATGAGGTGCTCAGTTGTATGACTATCCACCCCCCTTACTGGCCTTGGAAGATGTTTATAAAACTGTCTGCAGGACACCAATATCTATTACAGTAGTCCCTAAAAAGGCTTAGAGAAAATATAAGGTCTCTTTAGATATGACTGGTCTCTTTTGTCATTTGACTGCTGACTGAGATGTGATCTCTTCAACTGCCTGCTCATTTAATAAGTCCTTGGCTTCATCTAATCAAATGCCTCTTGATAGGGAAAATGTTTAGAACTTCATGGTAAAAGGATGTCTCTTTCTAATAATCTAGCTTTGAGAATCCTAAATTATCAAAGCTATATGTGGAAATTCATTTTCCAGTGTGTGTACAGTTGGGATGATTTTGCTCCATCCTTAATTGCCCAGCAAAAGCCTTATATGAATGAAGTTGCTTCTAATTTTACTCAGGTTTTGAGACATACTGAGAGGTGTGCTTAAATGTATAGTAATACTGCATGCTTGGTTACATAATCCAAACTTCTCAGATGATTTAAAACTGAAATTTTAAATGCATTTTAAAGTTCTGAGTTTTTGTTTGGTCTCCTGTTATGCAGATTATCAAACAGTGAGATGATAACAGTCAAAATAATGCATGGGGTATCTAGGATGTTTAATGTATGAAATATCTCTCCCACAAGGAGCCTTTCTTTAAGGGGTAGAACTAACAAAATCCCAGCCAAAGAAATATCAGGGATCCAAAAGAAAATGACATGAGGATAATTCTTCAAAACTAAACAAGAGGACTTCCCTTCCAAAAAAGAATCAATCTTCTGCAAAGGAATGACTTTGCTGAGTCATAGAGTTCCCCTACCCCCTCCTGACCTTCCTTCTGTTCCTCCTTCTCCCTGGTTCTCTCTGAACTCTACAACCTGGCTGCAGATAGTGTCAGACAAACAGATTCTGAGTATAATTCACAGGGGGTACACTTGGCAGTGTTTAAAAAATCTGGTGATAATGGAGAACACTGGATTATGTGTAAGTCGCATTCAAGAATGAAGATGCCAGTATTGCCTTTGTCACTGCCAATACCAATATAACACTTGTGAAGCTTTTTTTTTTACTCAACTTAAAAAGTTAATAGAACATGAACATGTATTTTACAACAATAAGAAGTATGAAACTGTAATGTCTGTCATTACAGACTGACTGTAAGCCTCAGTAATTAAACAGAAAACCAAAAATTTCAGGTGGGACAGGGCAAAAGGCAAAATCACAGGTGTTAATAGAACAACAAGTTTTGCATCAACACACATTTTCTGAGCTATCAAGTTATAGTGTTTGACATTGACTGACTGTAATTTTCAGTGGTTTATCATAAAATCAAACATGTTATGAGGGACAGGACAAAATATGCGGCAAAATCAAGGTCGTTCTGCAAAATCGCACATCCATAGAAAGGTTTTTTAAAAGATCACTTAGCATCAGCTGCTGACTTTTTTTTTTTAAACTTTTTTGCTGGTGTTTTGTCTGACATGAATTTTTAAAAAATACTTTTTGTGATAAGGTTTAGTATGCTACAGCAACAGTGAGCAGCTGTCCTACTACACCAATGCTGTAACATTTTAAGCAGTAAATAAAAACACTACTGTGGTCCAGTGTGTTCTCCATTATCATAAAAAATTCTCCTCCTTTCAAGAGAATTCCCTTACATCCACCAATCCAGACAGAGCTCTTTCCTTCAGTACTCCATCACATGGTAGAAGCCGGGGTCACAAAGGCAAAGGATTTTACTCTAGAATCTTTTTGTACCAAAAAAGGAGCACTACTGGAGATCTCTTCGAAACGTCTTCGTAAAAGTTCTGAAATTCAGAATGCTCACATTACAGCTGGTCCTAGCATTGCTTCCAGACCACTGTTTGTTTCATGGTGACTCTAGATCTCAAGTACTGATTATCGTCATATTCCCGTTGCTCCCAATTTCAGGAAGTTGTTGAGATTTGTTGTGCCTGGCGTACATTATCATTTAGAAAATGTTGCATCACCCTTTGGGTTATCTCTAGCACCTTGAGTGCTTAGAAAGTGTCTGCCCCCACTGGTTGACTACTGCAGAATCCTATGCATCCACATTTTCCTCATTTAGACAACTTGCTGATTTGTCCAGATTCTGTACCCAGGTGCTTGGAGTCCTTAGACAAAGTTGCATCCCTCCTTTCCCACCTGGGCTTCAAATTGAACCTTCCGAAGTACTTCCTCACATTTTCTCAATGAATTGTTTCAGTGGGGTGTTGGATAGATACAGTAAAAAGGATGGCCTTTCTGCCAGAGGACAAAGTTCTGACTTATCAGGGCATTTTCTTTGATTTCTCTCTTCTAGATGTGGCTGTAGCAAAAGAGTTCCTCAAAATTCTAGGTTTCATGGCATCAATGATTCTCATGCTACCACTAGCCAGGTTATACATGAGAACAATTCCGTGGTACTTGAAGATTTATTGGACCCAGCACCTTCATCCCTTGGATTTCAGGTACTGGCACTGAGATTTGTGAATCAGAGACTGCAGTGGTGGAGGGCTCAATTGTCTCTTGAGTCCAGGACACACTTTCAGTTTTCATACCCCCATATAATTTGTCCAGATGGACTGTTTAGATTTTGCATGGGAAGCAGTGTCCATGGAAGTTCAAGAGCAAGGCTTGTGGGGTCCTCAGGAGATGCCAAAACAGATAAACATGAAAGAGATGTTAGCAGTGATTCATTCCTTAAAAGTACTTCACTAGTTATGGACTCCTGGTCCTCTTCTGTTGGTCTCAGACAGCACTACCATGATGTGGTACCCAAACAAGCATGGTGGTACAAGGTCATGCCCTCTCTGTCTGTTTGTAATGATGGTCTGGAAGCCAGGTGTACTTGTATTCTCTGACTCTTTAGGCCTTGTACATTCCTTCAGAGCAAAACACAGTGGCAGTCAGCAGATCCAGGGCAAGCCCTCATGAGAGGAAACTCCCTGTAGATGTCTTCCAGAACTTGATCCAGATGTGGGTTAGCACCTCAGGTAGATCTGTTCACCTCCTTCCAAAACAAACAACTGAAAAAATTCTGTTCAAGACATTCTTACAGCCATTCTTGAAAGACGTGTTCTGTCATTCCCATGATTGAGAATGTTCTTGTTTGCATTTCCACCCTTTATAAAGATTGTCACGGTGCTTGTAAAGATTAGAAAGAATTGCTATAGATAATCTCAGCTTGTCTTCCCATGGGTTAGTAGTTTATGGAAAGATTGTTGCACATAAGACCACCCTCCCCCCAAAAAAAGCAAATTCCTCCTCCCTGGGTATCTTTGTTCTTGAAAAACTGACCTTACCTCCTTTTGAACATGCTTGTTAGGCTGGTCTACAGTTTATTACTTGGAAGACTGTTTTATTTATTCCTCTGACAGCTGCAAGGTGAGTCTCTGAGCTGTAAGCTGTCATGGTAGGCCAACACTCTCTGATTTTTCACAGTGACAGTGTTGTGTTACTACTTCACCATTCATTCCTAAAGTTGTCTGAATTTATTTTGAATCACACCATCAGTCTCCCAGTTTTCTATCTTGAGCCAGAAAAGCAAGGGAGAAAAGTTTCTACATACTTTGTATGTGAACAGATAGCTCAGGTAGTACCTTGACAGAACAAAGCCCTATAGGAATGCTGAACATGTGCTTGTCTCCTAATTGGAGTCTATGAAAGGGTTGACCTGTCTCTAAGCAAAGTATTGCACAATGGTTGTCCTCTTTTATTGCTTTTGGTTATCTCCACCATGGTAAATTTCTTCCAGGCATGGTTAGTGTCCTGACTAAGGGATTATCTTCTTCAGTGGCACATTGGAAAGGGGTGAAGTCTAGTAATATTATAGAGGCAGCAGCCTGGTCCTCTGTTCATACCTTAACAAAGCACTACAAACTAGATTCCTTTTCAAGGTCCAGAACAGGCTTTGGTAAGACCATTCTCCAGGGGCTGTTTGATATTACCCTTCCTCCTCCCAGGTGAGCTTTGGAAATCTACCCAAAATGCTACTGAGGCAATGGGAATGATGAGCATATTACAGTTGCATAAGTCTTGCTTACCTTTAATGATAGACATTCACATTCCTCACTGCTTCGATGGCAGCACTCAACCTCCATCCCCCAGATTGTGCATAGTTGAGATGGATTTCATCCTATTTGATTTGGTTGTTAGATTTGTTTTTATATGATATTGTGATTGGCTACAAATTTACTCTTGCTATAGGATCCTAGCTTCAGGTACTTTTCTCTCCTCCTTTGTGGAAGCAGAAAAGCATTCATGTGACAGTTGAAGGCTTCTATCTTATGATATACTCAGCCAATCATTTGTCACAGAATGGGGGGGGGGGGTCACAGTCTTTGAAAGACGTCCAGTACTGGATTTCCTTGCCATATAACCCCAAATGCTACTAATGCAGTGAGGCATTTGAACATCTATGTTAAAAGTTAAGTAGGACTTATGCAACTGTACTTTGCACACCTTTGAAAGCACTATTACTGTCAGTTCTTGCTCTACAGAAGTGCATTACAGGTTTTATCTTTTTTCCAATTTTTGGAGTGTAATCACAGTGCTCCTTGCATTACAAAACAATAAGGAAGTGTAGTTACATTACTTAAACAGTACCAAAACTTTAGAATAAGTTACTTGTTGAAATTAAAAGATCAGGTCCTTTGGCAATTTTTGAAAAGTGGTTTGTCAAAGGAAAAAACTTCAAAGACCAATTTATGTTAGGTTCAAGCAAGGCATCCTTTATTACTTGCAGCAAGGAGACAAAGCATGTAGGCACAAGGTTTGTCAGAATGATTAATGATTAGTAGGTTATACTTATACAGTTCTCTTCCTGTCACATAGAAAATGTTACATTATATTGCTGACATAGTTAGACACAGCTTTCTGTATGTGCTACAGAAAATGTTGCTAGACTTATTGCTGACCAAGTTAAAAATATCTGTCATTCTGCAAAACATTTTGAGAAAAACAACCTGGCCTTGGGTTTATGTCAGTCCATTTCAGCATTTCAATTATTCTATTGTATTATTCTAATACATGTGTTACATTTTACCTAGATTCAAGGTACATTTCTATCTTTAGTACAAGTAATGCTGACTACGGTTTAAACTTTCAAGCATCTATTGTTTTCTTTATCAATGGCTTCTAGCAGCTGCATGTTTTCTCATGGCATAAGCAGAAATCAATATCCATTTGTTAATTTTCATGACATTAGCAGGAATGAATTACTTGTTATTTGCTGATATTAGCAGAAAATAGAATGCTTCTTGTTACGTTTCTAATGGCTGTGCAGATTCATGCAGTGTGAACAGAATAAATATATTTACCCTTTTAAATCTCGAATGCACTAAATGCACTAAACATGCATATTACTATTACATATTTTTCTAACATTTCCCCCTTTTAATACTTTTATTCTACTTTCAAGATAAGCATAAACAGTTTTTCTTCCCCTAACCTCTTCCTACTCAGGATTTGCAGTTAAGAGAGTCATTCAGTTTAAACTTATGAAAGCATTTTCAGATTTTTAACAATTCTTCAAGTTCAGTACCTTGGTATAAGGTTTCTGAAACTGACATGTCTATAAAGTTGTCTTTTCATGCAGGGGATGCAGCAGCACACACATACCACCAGTAGGATCATTCCTACACAGATGGCAATCAGAATTTTCATCAGGATACTGCCCCACTCCCCAAACAATCTCTGGAAAAGGTCCATCAATGGATTTGGTCCTGGTTTGGTCAAGGCTGACACCTGCTGAATTACCTCAAGATGATTGTCTTTCTCGTGTTTATGGTCAGGAATATACGAACAGCACTCCTCCTGGATCAAAGCGCACATACCACCTCTTGCCGCTAGGGTGAAGTCGAGAGCCATGCGATTTTGAAGCACCACTGTTCTCATGACAGTCAGTTCATCAGTCACCAATTCTAGGGCAGAAAAGGTTGCATTGCTCATTATTTCGAGAAGTTTAGACAATTTTCTCAGTTCCCAGATTGATTTCGTTGCTCCATATGCTGGCAGTACCCTGCCCACAAGATGATGGTATCACTCAAGTCCATATGTGACAGTCCATTTTACCCTAAGCTCACAGCATGATGGTTTTTCCAGCCCGCATTGATTTGCCCTACTGGATTGACAGGCTTCTTGATTTCTCGTCGAACATTCCGAATTTTCCCTTATGGTAAAACTGCTGTGTGTCATATGGCCGGAACCAGGTACCCCAAATAACACCTGCCGGACCAGTTCTCAGATAACTACTTGTATGCTTTCCTACCACATACAAAATAACAGTCTTCTACTTTGGTAGTAACTTTACTATGTCCTGGCTCTGGATGAAACATTTTTTGTCTATTATAGACAGTTGTCTATAAAGGTCAGCATTATGTTTTACTTCGCCAGTTGTCCTATGCATCAGTTCAACAAATAAATCATAACTCATGTTGTAATAGGATCCTATGTTATCAGGTTTAGTGTAGCATCTATAGGGAACAGTCACATTGCAATTGCTCCAACCCACCTGAACTGTATCATTTTTGTAAAAACACACAGTCCCCTTTTGTCGAACAAACAAGTGTAATGCTACTTTATCTTGTGATGTGACATCTGATGTATCATAAATTAAGTTTTCCCAGGTCTTGTTGGCTCCTAGGGGGACTGAAGTTAACAATAACCCCCCGTATGCTGTTGGCAAAGGGGTGCAAATCCAGCAATTTGAAACATTGAAAGTCTCAGCATACACATATTTGATTGCCTGGTAAGTGTTGAAGTTTGGGTGCCACTCTGCGTACAACTCTGCACGCTTGTTCAGTCCAGTTTGTGTGGCTGAGAAAAGGAATGGCCACAACAAAAAAATTATTGTCACTAGTACAGTCAACAGGATGATTATGCAATACTTCCAAGGAAACGATTGTTCTGCATTCCTGTTTTCTCCGACTCTTCTGAATAGGTGCATTTGGATCGTACTGGATTCTGTCATCTTTATTTCAGACATCTGTTCTTACTCTCTACCCTAATAGGACCTTCAGCACTGATGGTTTCTTCACTGGGGTTGAGATGGATCAGTCCTATTGATCTGACCCCCCTTTGTAGCCAGACTTTGTGCTGAGGGCCCCGATGGAGAGGTAAGATTTTTGTCCAGTTCAAAGTTTTTAACAAGTTTGCAGTGCGTCAGGTGGATCCACAAAGCTCGCTCTGCTATCTTGACTGCAGTGGGTGTCGAAAGAAGCACCTGGTAGGGACCTTCCCACCTCGGCGATGACCAATTCTTCTTCTTGACAACTTTTATCCACACCCGGTCTCCGGGTGTCACTGCCATTTTTGATGTCTCGGTTTGCTTTCTATCTGAAACAGAATTTTACTGCAACAGATGTTTAGAATTAATTATTTTCTTTATATATTCAGCTAGTGTAAAATCAGCTTCCTGGTCTGATGACATGAGAAGTTTCCACTGGGGTGTATAGTAAGCCCTTCCAAATAACTTTTCAAAAGGAGTCAATCCTTTTGCTGTAGGGACAGTTCTCATGCTCAGCAGTGCCAGGGATAAACAGTATATCCAATTTTTCCCTGTCTCAGCTATCAATTTTCTCAATTTGTTTTTTAATATACCATTATGCCTTTCAACTAGCCCTGCAGATTGTGGATGGTATACACAATGATTTTTTTAAAGAAATACCAAAATGTTTGCTTAACTGCTGTATGGTTTGATTTACAAAGTGTGTACCATTGTCACTGTAGATCCTTTCCGGAATGCCAAATGTAGGAATGATTTCCTTGACAAGTACTTTTGCCACCTTAGCTGCATCTAGATTTTTGGTTGGAAAGGCTTCCACCCACCTGGAAAACATATCTACAATGACAAGACAATACTTCTTATTTTCACATTTGTTCAATTCTATGAAATCCATACAGATAGTGTGAAACAGATATGGTGGTGTAGGGAAACTCCCTTGCTTGGGCTTTAACGTCCCTTGTGCATGATGTTTGTAACAAGTCTGACACGTCAAACAAAATTTTTTAGAGTAGTTTGTAAATTCTTACGTTGTGAACACCTGGTTCACCAGCTGTACCATCCCCCCTGTTGAGACATGGCACTGCCCATGGCTCAACAAAGCTGCATATCTAAACAAATTAGATGGTAGTATCAGTTTCCCTTCTCTAGAGATGTACAGCCTCTTTTCAAGAATTGCTCCTCGTTTTACCCATCGTTCTTTTTCAGCTTGCATAGTGAGTGTCTGTATTGTTTTTAACATTTCTAAGTCTAAAATCTCAGAGGGTTGTAATTCCTCATTTAAAAGAAATACTTCTGTGGCTGCTTGTTTTGCAGCTGTATCAGCTCTCGCATTACCTTTTGAAATCCTATCTTGTTGCTTGGTGTGAGCTGTTCATTTACAAATGGCTACTTTCTGAGGTAACTGAATAGATTTTAAAAGATCTAAAATAAACTGTGCATGATTGATAGGTTTGCCAGTAGATGTCATCATTCCTCGGTTTTTCCACTGTTGGGCAAAAACATGTACAGTAGAAAAAGCGTACTGGCTGTCAGTAAAAATGTTTACACATTTACCCTTTGCTAAGGTACATGCCCGTGTCAAGGCAATCAATTCTTCTGCCTGTGCAGATAAGTTGTGTGGTAAAGGTTTTGTTTCTATAATCTCAATATCAGAAGCTACTGCATATCCTGCTAGGTTCTGTCCTGCAGGACCCCTTTTGCACGAGCCATCCACGTAGTATATCACCTCGGCATCATTCAAGGGGACATCCGTGAGATCTTTTCTAGGTAGTGTCTTTTGCTCAATTACCTGCAGGCAGCGGTGCGGTGTGCCATCTGCAGGGGTCGGGAGCAGAGTAGAAGGGTTCAAAGTTGTGCATCATTCAATTGTCATGTGAGGTTGGCTCAACAATATAGTCATACAGGAAAGATGCCTAGCAGGGGAAAGATATGCCACCTTTTCTTGTAGTAAAATAATCGCGACTGCATGAGGCACTCTCAAAGTGAGAGGGTGGAATAAGACTACCGAGGCCGAAGCCTGTACTGCCATTGCAGCTGCAACTACTGTTTGTACACAGTGGGGTAAGGATCGTGCCACTGGGTCTAGTTGTGATGAATAGTAAGCAATGGGGCGTTGCTTATCCCCATGCTGTTGTGTCAGTACTGATGTCATGTAACCCTGCTTACAATCTACAGTTTGGAAAAAACGTTTATGATAGTTTGGCAATCCCAGAACTAATGAGGACACTATTAACTGCTTTAGTTTGCAGAAAGCAGATTTTGCTTCTGGTGTCCATTGCAACAAATCCTGCACGCCATAGGCTTCTTATATATAAGGTCAGTTAGTGGTGCAGATTCCAAAGCATAGTTTGGAATCCAGCTCCGGCAAAAATTAGTTGTACCCAGGAAGGAAATCATTTCCTTCTTGGTAGTGGGTTTTGGTGCTTGCAAAATCGCTATTTTTCTGTCCTCATCTAATGTTCTGCCTTCCTTGGATATTACATATCCCAGGTATTTAACTTGTTTTTTTCCAAAGCTGCAGTTTACTCTTATTTACGTTATGTCCTTCAGCGGCTAAGAATTGTAGAAGTGCTATGGTATCTTCTCTACAATCCTGCTGGGTGGGGGCTGCCAGCAAGATGTCATCAACATAAAGTAAAATCTGACTGCCTCTTGGTGGGGTGAATCCCGCCAAGTTGCTTGCCATTTCTTGTGAGAATATCGTTGGACTTTCACAATACCCCTGTGGTAGTCGCGTATATGTATACCTTTTCCCCTGAAATGTGAATGCAAACCAATACTGACTATCAGGGTGTATCGGTATCAAAAAGAACGCATTGCTGATGTCTACCACAGAAAAATACTTCTGTTGAGGTTTTAAATCATTCAACAGGGTGTGTGAGTCTGGCACCGTGGGTGCCCTTGGTATTACTGCATCATTTACAGCTTGTAAATCTTGGACCATACGCCTTTCTCCATTTACTTTTTTGACTGGAAATAAGGGTGTGTTACATGGTGAATCGGGAGATTCTTTTGGTATCCCTCCTTTAAGTAAGGCTGCTATAGTAGGCTTTATTCCTGCCTCTGCATCTTTTCTTAAGGGATACTGTCTTTTTTGTGGTCTAAATGCTGACTTTGGCGTGATAGTAACTGGTCCTGCTGTACGAATGAGTCTTACATCTGATTTTCCTGTTGACCAGAGGGTCTCTGGTATATTTCGTAAGGCATTCTCTTCCTCCTCTAACAGGAGTGTCAATCAGCTGTCCTCACCAGACTGTAAGTGCACAGCTGGGTTGGTCTGAGTTATCCAATTCAACTTCTGTATTTGTATTCCCTGTTCTGACAGTTCCAGTTCTGTCTGTTTCTCCTATCTCGTGACTTTTTCTCCTAGGTCTGCCCATTCTATATTTCTGTCTTTGGTTAGGCTAACATGTGGTAATCGATTAGATTTATAAAGTGCAAAGAACTCCTGGGGCAATGAACAGCTAGCTACACTGTTCCCTTCTGTATCCCAGTACAGGTTACGCAATATCAATCTATTTGCATGATTCTTAAACAATTCTTGCTCATATTCCTTATCAGGTCCTGGTGTATTACAATAATACAGGGTACAGTGCAACAGTTGTTGCTTATCAATGTCAAGGGAGGGGAACTTGCTGACGGCTACATTCATTAACTCTTGGGTTACAGTCCCTGGACCAGTCGTAACCAAGTCCTGGCTGTACCATTAAAACATTTTACCCTCCGATTGCACTGCAAAGGTATCAATTTGTCACTGTGCTTCCATACCCTGCATGGTTGGGACTACTGCTATACCAAATAGCTGCATATGAGGTCTCTGCCCAAGAGGTTTACTGGGCATTTTGCAGAAACAACAATTTTGCTTTTTTGTGTCAATCCTGAAACTGGATCAGTTATTGCAATGTCATGAGAGAGTGGCTCCCGATACAGCTGTCCATTAGCTGCTTTAACCAATCAGGTGTCTCTGTGTTTTCTGGTAGTTTGGAGGGATGTATCAGGGTTCGTGATGCTCCTGAGTCACACAAGAATTTGACTTCCCTCCCTTCTACCAAGAGTGTAACTTCTGGTTTTGTGTCTGCTAAATAGAGCTCCAAGCTCAATAAAGCTAGGTCTAATATTTCATCTTCTTCATTGTCACTAACTTCCTGCACTTCCTCTACTCCCTCTATCACATTCTCATTTGTCCTTTCTTTGCTAGCCCCTTCTAATGATTCCTGACTACCATATAGTCAGTCCTCACCCTCCTTAACTTCCGTTGTTGCCTTCTTGTTTTTCTTGCAATCCCTTGCCAAATGTCCCTTTTTACCGCTTTTGAAACATTCTTCCCTTTTCTTTCGCCCTTCAAAGTCCTCTGATCGTTGATCAGATTGTTTGTTTCCCTGTGCGTTTTTCTTGCCCTTTTTCCTGGACTGTACTACATAAACTTCTGCTCCATCTTCTACAGAAAATACTTGAGCTTTTTTTCTCTTTTTGCTATTAAAATGCCTTTCGGCATGCCTAGCATATTCAAGTAATGATTGTAACCTGATTGTCCGATGGTCTACCATATGTTTTGTAATAAAACTGCTTATAGGTGCAATACTGCCCTTTAAAAATGCATTCTTTAACTGCTGTTCATATGGGGAATCCTGAGTTTGATCTTCAGGAACCTGCATTCCACAGTGGTTATTAAAACACTCTAATAGTCTGGCATAATACCGGTCAGTAGTTTCACCTTCTTGTTGGATGCATTGATTAATGCAAGTCCAGTCTGCCCTAGGCTTCCATTTTTCAGAGATGCGGTCTGTAAGACCTTTTACTCTAGTGTCTAATTCTGCACTGCTATGTGGGAGGGGTCCTTGTGCAGCGTCACGGGGATTCCAGTTCCCACTAATCATATGCCAATCTGGCCCTACAATTTGTCTAACCACCTTTTCTACCTCTTCTCCATTTAAGTTATAACTCAGCCTCATTCCTTGTAAATCTTCAGAGAATTTTCTAAAATTAACTTTTGGATGGGGGATTCCCTCAGTGGCTTTCTGGATGTCTTCCGGAGTCCAAGGTCTATACACTAAAATAGTTGGGTCCTGATTGTCTTGACCTGCCTGAGGATTGGGTACTTCTATAAGTGGGCATATTTCTTCTTCTTCACTTAGAGATCGTGAATTCTTAACCATTTGCCATAACTCGATGCCTTCATTTGAGTTACCTGCCTTTGTTCGGGACCTGGTCTCTAATTTTAGTCAGTTTCAGTTTCATAATATCTCTATCTTCAGTGACTACAGGATATCGTGGGGGTGGATTAACCTGTTCACTTGCTTCATATTCTGGTAAGGGAGGCGGAAGTGCTGATGCTATTACTAAGTTATTGTCCTCCTTATCTAAAAACATTGCTTTTGAATTTTTGCTCTTTTGTTCCCTACGGTTTACTTCCTCAATCCACCTGCGTGCCTGAGGAATTCCTAATTTACGTTGCTTTTTTACCTGACCTTTGGAATCGGTTTTGAGCTGCTTTATAAGTTTGATAAGCGAGGATTTTTCTAATTTTCCATCAAATTCGTACTTATTAACCCATTTTGAATAATATTTAATATTGTCGGCGCACTGCGACTGCATGTATTTTGCATCTTCTGTTAACGGCGGATCTTGGGGTCTTTTTGTGCAATTATTACCCATTTTGTGCTACCCTTTGATCGTTACATAACTTCTCTTAATTTTTAACGTGGTACCACGGATTTTGTTATAGTCTCTTCAGAATGACTGCCTACTTATTCTGTTTCTCCTTATCTATGACAAGACAGTAATCTTTTTTGCCCCTGACTTTTGAGAAAAATACAGTCTGACAAAAACAATACACATCTAGTCCCTGATCTAAAACAGAAAACAGAAAAAAGTAGATTCACCTTACCTGAGCCCACGTGATTGATCACCAATTCGCGGAGACCTGTCTTTCAGTCACAGATCAAAAAGTGGCTGGCCTCGTTTGAACGACAATTCAGTCAGAGGGCTTTTCAGATAAGAAGAACTGATTTGGTTTCTTCCCCGTACGGCTTCAACCACTTGGCCCGTCTGATCTGAGGTGAAGAGAGGGTTCCGGTCCGAAGGATCAATCTGTCAAAGGAAAAAACTTCAAAGACCAATTCACGTTAGGTTCAAGCAAGGCACCCTTTATTACTTGCAGAAAGGAGACAAAGCATGTAGGCACAAGGTTTGTCTGAATGATTAATGATTAGTGGGTTATACTTATACAGTTCTCTTCCTGTCACATAGAAAATGTTACATTCTATTGCTGACGTAGTTAGACACAGCTTTCTGTATGTTCTACAGAAAATGTTGCTAGACTTATTGCTGACCAAGTTAAAAATATCTGTCATTCTGCAAAACATTTTGAGAAAAACAACCTGGCCTTGGGTTTATGTCAGTCCATTTCAGCATTTCAATTCTTCTATTGTACTGTTCTAATACATGTGTTACATTTTACCTAGATTCAAGGCACATTTCTAGCTTTAGTACAAGTAATGCTGACTACGGTTTAAACTTTCAAGCATCTATTGTTTTCTTTATCAATGGCTTCTAGCAGCTGCATGTCTTCTCGTGGCATAAGCAGAAATCAATATCCCTTTGTTAATTTTCATGACATTAGCAGAAATGAATTACTTCTTGTTATTTGCTGATATTAGCAGAAAATAGAATGCTTCTTGTTAAGTTTCTAATGGCTGTGCAGATTCATGCAGTGAGAACAGAATAAATGTATTATATTAACCCTTTTAAATCTCAAATGCACTAAATGCACTAAGCATGCATATTACTATTAAATATTTTTCTAACATGGTTAAATGACAACCTAGAAGAAAACAATTACAGATAAGGTGCCTGAAAGTCTGCATTATTTATGGTCCAATGACCACTATGCTACCCGAGAACTTATCCTTTTAGTTATGAGGGAGTTTAGTATGAGGGACTGATCAGCCACATTTAAAGCTTTTATAAGGTTAGTAAAAATATAAAGTAATATACGAGTCTTGACAGTGATTATTTAAGTGGAGTGCGTGTGTGCGTGTGTGTGTGCGTGCGTGTGTGTGTGTGCGTGTGTGTGTGCATGCGTGTGTGTGTGTGTGTGTGTGTGTGTGTGTGTGTGTAAGTAAATGTTTTAATATATATACATACATACGACACACAAGCAGTTTTGGTTTAGTTTTTCGGTCTGAACACTGGACCATGTTTACTTTACTTTTTTTACTATAATTTCTGTTAAACTATGCCTAAGTAAGCAGTGCAGCAAACCTTTTATTGTGTACTACTTGTGATTGTATGCACATCCAAATGAAGCAGTCTGTAACATGTTGCAGGCTAACCTCATATTATTTTACTTTAAATGTTTATTCCCCAGGGTTGCACTTTTATGATGCCTATTTATGGTTTCTGAAAGTTTTAATATTACTGTTGTTGCAAGACAATATGGCCTGTATTTCAGCACAAAGTGGATAGATGTCTTTATCTTCTTCTAAACGATAATTTCTGGTAAAGGTCTTAGCCATAGCAGGCTGACCAGATTGTAGAAGACTTCCCCATTTCCAGCAGCAATCTGTTGCTCATTCAATGGGATCCCTAGGTATTCCCAGACAAGCTGAAAGGCATAATCTCTCTGTCATATCTTGGACCTGCTTTGGGGCCTTATCCCACTGAGCTGTGCCTCGTGCAACTCCTTTGGAAGATGCCCAGGTTTTTTTCCTCAAATGGTGCCCATAGCACCTCAACTGATTTCATTCTTTATCGAGTAACAGTGACTGTACTCTGAAGTTCTCTCAGATTGCCATAGTACTCAATGTATCACAGAGAGTGAGCCATGTACCCTGAGAAGGAACCTTTTTTTTCTGCCACTTGTTTCAGAAGTCTTGTCCTATTGGTCCTTGTGAGTTACCTCTGTTTTTATCACCTCTGTCTAGTATATTTGTTTATTTGTTTATTTATTTATTTAACATTTATTTATCCTGAAAGTCTGACTGGGACAGACCCCATTTTCAGCGGAGGCCCAGGGAGAGATGCTCCAGATGCATGCTTTTGCAATGTGGGAGGAAACCGGAGCACCCAGAGGAAACCCACATGAACGCAGGGAGGACATTCAGACTCTGCACAGAACTTGGCATCAGAGCGTTGAATCAAACCAGAGAACCTCTTGGTGTCAGGCAACAATGCTAACCACTGCACCACTATGCCGCCCAATGTTCAAGATTATTTTAGTTTCATCTGTTATCTTTGTTTTCTAATCCAGAATTTGATTCATCTCTGTTTTTTACTAAATCATTTTGGTTGTCAAGGAAAATGCACATACATTTTTTATATTTATATATATATATATATATATATATATATATATATATATATATATATATATATTACTATATATAGACAATATAGGAATCTGTGTAGGTCTTATTTAGTATCTGCAAAGGTGAATTGTGATCACTGCAAGAGAGCTTTATGTGCTTAATAACTTTGGCAATATTTGCACATTAATTTTATTTCAAAAAGTTATTAATAATAGGGCATTTAAATATGTTGTCTTCTTTATTAGTATTTTGATGTATTTTTATTTCACGGCTTATTTTATGGTGCAGTTTTATATGAAGATTTGCCACCAATTATGTTTACTAGACCTTAACTTTGCTATTGATTTTAATGGCATATATTTGTTTGTCTTCACCACCAGCTAAATGGGGTGGGGTACTGCTTGGGAATCTGCTCCAGTGTCACGATTCACTTTTACAGTGACTTTCCTCAAAGAACATAGAACATTTGTTTGTATGTATGTTTACCATAACAGAGCATGTTTGAAAAGAAGCAGGGGCAGTGCAACACCAGGACCCATGGGAGCACGTCCTTCTTGTGAAACTTTGTGCTTCACTGAGTACCACATTCCCTAGAGCAGAAAAACTAAAAAGAAAAAAAAACAGTGACCAAGTGATGTACAATGTTTTCATCTCAAAATATGTAAATGTATGATTGTCTGTGTAATAAGTTTTAATTCAATACAGATCTTTCTTGTAAAAAAAAGTATGTGGCAAGCCCTTCTGCAGTTTCCCTCTCATCTGGTAGGCCTTCTAAATTCCTTCCCAATGCCATTGTCCTCCCTTCAGACAAGGATAGCAAGGCTATAGATAGTTGGTTTAAACAGGTTTATACCTCCTGTACTTTGGCAGTCAAGGCTATTAAATACCAAACAGAGATGACCAAACACTTTTTATATATTCTTAATTCTTTAAATATGGTAGTTGTGGATTTGCAAGATACGGATTCTTAACAACAATTGTTATCCATACCTAATCAGGCCATACAAGTGGTCAGACACAGCATTAAACATAGTTATGATGCTGTAGAGGCTTCATTCAAAACAGCTGCTACAAGTTCTGTAATCCGCAGGTATGCATGGTTATATAGCCAGCCTATTTCAGAGGATTTGAAAGTAAAAATACTGGATTCCCCTTTAGACAAGAGTCAAAAGTAACAATACTGGATTCCCCTTTAGACAAGAATCTCTTGTTTGACCCCCAAGATGCTAACCTTTTCAAAACCTTTCAAGAGTTAGGGTAAAACCATGACAGCTTCTGTTAACCTCTGTACCTAGGTACCAGAGGAATTACACAACCAGACCTACCTCTTTAGTCAGAAGGGACTCTAAGCCTAGCCAGAAGCACAGGAATGCACCCAGAAAGAGATTCCCAGATAAATCACAGAAGAAAACCCCATTTGAGAGGCCTTCCTTTTGGGGACAAATCTTCATGACTCTCCATAATCTCCTTTCCCCTTGGACCCTAGTCCTACCCTGCCCCTCTCAAAAAGGTGAATCCAATCTTTCGACACCTGTGAAAATATTACCACAGACAAATGGGTGCTATTGATCATAAAAAAGTTATGCTATGTCTTGAATACAGATTACCCTTTAAATGGCATACCCCCACCTACACACAGATTCATCTGTTCCCATCCATTTTACAGGAACTATGGGCACAAGGCATAATAGAGCCAGTGCCAGAAGGATTTGTGGGAAAGGAGTTTTACTCCAGACATTTCCTATTGCCAATGATAGAAGAGCATTTGAGACCCATACTGGATCTCTTCTTACTAAGCACCTTCTTAAAAGCACCAGCTTTCAAAATGCTCTCACTGCACACTCTGCTACCTTTCATTTTGCCCTAGGCTTTTCTAGTGTTCTTGAATGTAAAAATGCTTACCTCCATATACAAATTTAGACCCCTTGCAGGAGATTCCTCAGGTTTTGTACTCTATCATCTCACTATTAGTTTACTGCTTTGCCTTTTGAACTTTCCATAAGGGTTTTCACAAATTGTTCGGTACCAATAATCGCCTTCTGCCGAATTCAGGGATTTCAGATTTTGCCCTGCTTAGACAACCTGTTACCCAAGCTACTTCACCACACATTCTCCTGCAGCATCTCCAGTTCACTGTCCTCTTCCTCATATCTCAGTTGAGGTTCACGATCAACTACAAAAAAATCCTCTCTGCATCCATCTCAGGACCTAGTTTTTCCTGGGCTGCATGCTAGACACGAAAAAAATGCAGGCCTGCATACCTCCAGAGAAGGTGCAGAGCTGTAAAAAAATACTTCCACAGCCTTGCCTCCCTCAGCCACTGTCCCAATGTTACTCCTAGCCAGACTGCATATGAAGAAAATCCAATAGTACCTAAAAACTGTTTGGTCTCCGCAATCTCACCATCTGGACACAGTTATTGCCCTTTTATTCTGTCTCAAATGGGAACTCTTTTATGGTGGAAGGATCAGATGAAACTCAATCTTGAACTCCTCCAGCCCCAGTTCAGGAAATACACACAGATGCCTTGGATGAGACATAGGGGGCCTGGACAGTCACCCAATGAGTACAGGACAGATAGCCTATCTTATTAAAGAAACTCATCAACAAGAAGAAAATGAGGGCTATCATCTAGGCTCTTCAGGTCTTTTCACGTCTCTGGAGACCAAGTACCCTATGAGTGTTTTAAAGCAACACAACAGTATTGTGGTACCTAAATAAGCAAGGAGAGACCAGATGTTACCAACTGTGCAGAAAGCTTGGGACTTTACCACCCAGAAAAACATGTTGCTAACAGTCACATGTCCCATCATAGGACAATGTGTTGGGATACTCTTTAAGCAGGTCCTTGGAGGAATGGCCCTTGAACAACCAGGGTTTCCATGATATTCTTCACCATTAGGGGACTCTTCAGACAGATCTGTTTGCTTCAAAGACCAAAAAACATCTTCCACTGTTTTGCACCAGAGACCCATGCCTCTCAGCTTAGAGGACAGATTCTTTCACTTTTTGGTGGATAGTGACATACCTTTATTCCTTCCCTCCACTACCTGTCATTACAAAAGTTCTTCTAAAGATGCAAAAAAAAAAGCAAAACTGTTGCTTGTCATTCTGTTTTGGCCAAGATAACATTGTCTCTCTCTTCTTTTTCTTTTAGCCAGGGGCAAATACTACAAACTACCACACCAAATGGGTTCTCATCATGCAACAGAAAGAATGGTTACTGCTTCACCCCCAACCTGTCATCTCTGAACCTAACTCTGTGGATGATAGGGTTCTAATTCCTTACAAGAACCATTTTCCCAAGGCCAAGAAACCAGAAGACCCACCACTTGAAAATCTTACATTGCCAAATGGAAGAGATTCTCCTGTTGATAGCAAAGGAATGGACAGGGCCTCAAACAGAGGTACCTTCTATTATGAAATATCTCTGTGAGCTCTTACATACAGGTCTGGCCTATTCTTCCATCAAATGTCACCTGCCAGCCATTTCGGTTTGCTTATCTTTCACCCTCCACTTATGTCCAGACCTGAGATTAAGTTATTCCTTAAAGGGGTCCTAGAAAGCCCATTACCCTACTTGAGACTTCAGATTTGTGCTGGGAAAGAATACCTTACCACTTTTTGAACCCATAACAAAATCAAACCTCTATTTGCACCATTCTACTTCTGGCCCTCACTTCAACCAGGAGAGTTTTAGTGCTTCAGGCACTCACAGTCATTCCTCCCTTTATTTGTCACAAAGACAGGGTGAACCCTCAGGGCTGATCCTTCATTCATACCTAAAGTAGCGAACAAGCTATCTGTCAATCAAGCCATAAACCTAGCTACCTTCTTTCCCTAGCCAGAGAATTGGCGGAAAGGATACTGCATTCTCTGGATATTCAAACAGGTAAGATTCTGTTTGAACAAAACAAAGCCCATTCAACAATCCTATCAACTGTTTGTTTCTTTCAAAAGACTCTAAACTGGGCCAACCAGTATCAAAGCAAACCATTGCAAGCTGGATGGCAACTGCTTGCCCTTTCGCCCTCGAGCTGACTTTACCAAAGCAATAGCAGCCTCTGGTGCTTTCTACAAAGGAAACAATGCCAGGTCCATATTGGAAGCTGCCAACTGGTTATCTCTACATGTTTTTACTAAACTCTACAGGACTGATTCCTTTTCATGGTTCAGAGCTGCCTTCATTAGGTCAGTCCTGTTTGGCATGTTGGACAGTTCTACTGCCTTTTAACCAACCACTCTTACTTTCCCTTTAGATCTGGGAATCACCCATGTGTTAGAAGTACTACAACAGTGATTTTGGTCAGGACATAGTACAGTTCTGTAAGAATTTACCATAACAGTAGATATCCTACTGATCCCTGTTGCAGTATTCCTTCCTACGCTCATTCCCCTCTACACTTACATTTTTCCTTACTCTGTCTTTCTCCTCTGGAAATACCCTAGAAGAGAGGGTGCTTTCTTACCACTTCATACTATACCCCTATTAGCTGACAGCTTTTTGTTTCATACGTCTTCAGTGCAATGGCTTGGAGATAGTCTGAGGAACTACGGTCACATGTCCATCTTTATACCCCTATGCTTACAAGATGGGGGTCACACGTCAGATGTAGAGTATTGGCAAGGTAAAGCTTTGGTACCCCGGATCGATGTACAGCGGTGATAACCCATGTGTTAGCAATACTGCAACAGTGATCAGTAGGACATCTACTGTTATGGTAGGTTTTTACTCATCTTTCTTTTTGCTCACTTTCTCAGCTAATATATTTCTTATTGTTTGAATTTATTAGGCAACTTATATTTGTTAAGGATAGAAGAAATGCTGAGCTAATAATTACGTATGTATGTAGATCATTACTGTGCATTTATGTCATTTGTTCTTATTCATGTGTATATACATATACCTCTATATATATATATATATATATATATATATATATATATATATATATATATAGGTTCCCTTTAAATCATTGAATGTTCAGAACATCGAAGTTCTGATCATCGAGACCAGAACATCGATGTTCAGAACATCGAAGGTTTAAAGTGGAAGTGCCAGGTAAGTGAGATTGTGGAATGTTGGGTGTGTATGCAGGGCAGCAAGGTGCCCTGCATGTTGTGTGTGTATGTGTGTGTGTGTGTGTGTGTGTGCCATCTGAGTGTTGGCATTGCAGATAGGGTATGGGAAATCTCCCATTTAGCGCTACCCCATATTGTGGAATGTTGGGTGTGTATGCAGGGCAGCAAGGTGCCCTGCATGTTGTGTGTGTGTGTGTGTGTGTGTGTGTGTGTGTGTGTGTGTGTGTGTGTGTGTGTGTGTGTGTGTGTGTGTGTGTGCCATCTGAGTGTTGGCATTGCAGGTAGGGTACGGGAAATCTCCCATTTAGCGCTACCGCATATAGACGGGAGATTTCCCTTACTCCACTGTAATGCAATCTCGGATTTGGAATATTAAAGTAGGGGGGTGTGTGGGGGGCACAGTCCCCCACATGGCGGGTGCAGGTGGGCGAAGCCCCCCTGCATAACATAGTGTTTGTGATTTATTTTTTTTTATGGTTAATTTTGAATTTTCAGTGTTCTGAACATCGATGTTCTGGTCTCGATGATCATAACGTCAGTGTTCTGAACATTTGATGATTCAAAGTGAATCCATGTGTGTGTGTGTGTATATGTATATATATATATATATATATATATATATATATATATATGTATGTATATATATATATATATATATATATATATATATATATATGGGTCTACTTCACTTCACTGAAATTCCATTTCACTGAGACCAAATCACCTAAAGTTCACAACACTGAGAACTTAATTTCACTGACAGCTTAGAATCCTACATTTCACAAGACTAAATGGGAAACCATAGACAAACAAACTCACAAAACTAAAGCCTAGCTCTTTCCACAACTTTAAAACTACTTATTTATCCTCTTAACAGAAACCAGACAGTATAAAACCAAACTTACCCCAACATGGAGGGTTGTGCCCCCCCATACCTCCCTAACTATATTTACTAACTGCAGTTTGCACTACAGTGGGGATAAGGGCATATACCCTTTACTTGCCTCATAGTGCTCTACACACTGCCACATCAATTTTATAGCTTACAATTCAGTGAAATGAGATTCAGTGAAATGAATTTTCAGCAATTTGAACTTTAGGTGATTTGGTCTCAGTGAAATGAATGTCGGTGAAATGGGATTTCGGTAAAGTAAAGTAGACCTATATATATCTATATCTATCTATCTATATATATATATATATATATATATATATATATATATATATATATATATATATATATATATGGGTCTGTGTTGCTTGATCTCACAATCGCGATCAAGCTACATCGAAACCCATTAAAGAGAAAGTGCACTAGATCATTTTTTCAAAAGCTGGTTCTCCGAACTGGAGAAAAACAAAACAAAAATGCTTTAAACAGTATTTTGCAGTTCTTGACCCCCTGCACCACCACCCCACCTACTTAAATATACTAACTCCGAGATTGCACTACAGTGGGGAAAAGGATATATTTCTTTATCACCACTGTAATGCGCTTCTGAGAACCGGCTTTTGCGAAAGTGCACTTTCGATTTAGTGCACTTTTGCTTAAATAGGTTTGATCTTCTGGTTGTCGAGAAAGTGAGTTTTCAACAATCAAAAGTAGACCCATATATAAATATTTATATATATATATATATTTTTTTTTTTTTTGCTATTTGTGCTGGAAAATGTTCTAGTAGTTATGACCAATTGATATACCTGCTTAACAAAGGAAACAAATAAAATAAGGCTGAGCAGAATATATATAATATATATATATATATATATATATATATATATATATATATATATATATATATATATGTATATAATGTGCTAGTGCGAGTCAATGAATTAGATTTTTCATGGTGTGAAAGTTATGATGAACTATACTGAGATGCTCTGAAAACAGCCAAATCAGTACTAGTAAAAATGAGGTTTGTTTACATTCTTTATTTTGATTATTCCTAGAAAATTTTAACACTCAGAAAAATGAGCTGACAAGGCAGGGGTTCATGGAACTAAATCTTATGGAAGCTGAGGAACAAGAAGGAGATCCAAGTGACCTCTGGGTTACTCTGACATCTATGGGTTACAATAAAGCACTGGAAATGGTTGAAGTATGTTCTCTTCTGTTTTCAAATATGACATGAGCCTCTTATCTAATTTATTAAGTCAAATTAATTTGAGAATGTTTTATATATTGAAAAAAAAAGCTTTTGGTTCTCAAACAAATGTTTAAGGTAATTAATGTACATCTTATACATGAAAAATTTTATTAACCTCTCTGATCAGTTTACTATATTTTTTGTGTCATTGTGATATGAGTGGGTTCTTTTTATAGAGAGGAGCTCTGTAGCAGCATTCATAATATTTGGGTGTCTACTTGCTGTCTTTAATTATGTTTTGTCCTGAATTCTTCAGCTGTCCAACATCTCCTTGTGAGCCAGCACCACTGTTGCTGTGTAATCTTATCCAAGTAGGTCATTGTCAGTGTTCTCTGAAATTATCATTGGTAGAGTGTTTCTTTATTTTTCTTGCATCTTCTAAATGTTTAGATGATTAGCTGTTCTCCATTTGTGATTAGTTTTTTTTGTTCGCTTCTGCACTAAAATTTCAAGTAAATAACAAGGTTAAAAATGCAACATCTTGAATTCTCCTTGTTGGGTCAAAATTTAGGATCATCCTGCCCATCAGTTAGAGCTTGGCACTTTTTGTTGGAGATTCCCTCTCTAAGAGGCCTGCATACCCAGTCTAGTGAATGTTACAGTGTCACATGTCAACTGCATAAGTGTACCTAGCCCTGAGTCTGACATTTCTGTTCTCCCACTCAGATAGTTTGGTTCATGATCCTAATTAAAGTCACTGAAATTTTCAGCATTCACTGCCTATAAGCAACTCTACAAAGTATTCCTGTGACTGTTAAATTGTTGTTGAAAAGATGCACCTGTAATGCTTATATCGCCCTTGGAGAGGAACATAGTATAGAGTACTGCCAAAAGTGCTTACTCAAAAGTTCATCTCTTCTACTCGCAGATTTTAGGAAAAAAACTTTTGGCCTATTTCCCTACCAGGATGATAGAGGGAAGGTTGAGAGCTGCTCTTCTGGAGATCATTGCTGGGGAGCGGAAGGTGGGGTGGAGTCTCACAGACAGTCCCATGTTCCACTCATTGCATCATCCCAAGGATCAGTAATCGGAGAGTATGCCACAGCATAGCCTTCCTGGAGGAAAAACCTCCACTGAAACTACTTTCTGGCCTTCCTGGGCATTGAGCTCATCCTAAATTAGTGATGACTTGAACTCTTGTACATATTTTACTTTGGTAATTGATGAGGGTTTTAGAGGAGATGCACCTATAGTTCCCACACTGAGGGGGTATAGTCTATGCTGTAGGTTCTTGATCAGTTGTCTAGACCTCAGTGGTGAGCAGTCTGGTCATAAGGGATGAAAGAATGGTGTGTACAGCAATTCAGTTTTGGTTCAGGGGCATTTACAGCTGAGGAATCCCCTCCCAGGTTCTCTTCCTCACCCAGTATGGTATGCTGACCCTGGCTGAGACTACCCTGCTTGGTTGTCTATACCAAGGTCCAAGGTTCAAGGTCTTTACATCAAACAAATTGTTGATATCTGTTGGAAACTTGAAGTTAGGGTGCAGGGCCACATCACTGGGAAAGATGACCTCATGGCAGTCACAGTTCTGCTGCAAGCATCACTCACTCTTTTATCATCTTTCTTTGAGAAGCAGTCTCCTAGACGTTGGGTTGCCTGACAGCCATCATGTATCCATTGCATGTTTTCCATTACTTTAACCCATGCACGAACTTACTGCTGGAGATATTGGTGAGCAGCAGACATCAAGTTACTTAGACACACATGAAGAGTCTAAGGACCCTGGAACCCATTGTCTCCAAGGCAAACAGAGAAATTAAATCATCTTCAACCTGCAGATTCCCCTTGTATCACTTCCTTCTTTAGAGAACCCTGAGGCATGAAGTACTTTGTGGATTGGTGTATGATCCCCATTACTTCTTCTAAAATGTCTAAAGTTATATCTTGAAAAAGAAAAGGAGCAGTTCTATGACTTAATAATGAAGGATGCTATTACTGCAGCCTAGAAGCATGCTTCTGTGATCTTCAAGAAGGCATGTTCCCTTATGCCCTTTACAAGCACCTAGCTGAAATGAATTTCTGACAGGCATCCCTGGAGCAATTCTTGCATGATCTGTTTGATCTATTATAGATCCTGGAGACCACAGCCACCATACCATTAGACAGTCAGTAAAAACCTCTGGCTAGCTGTGGCAAACGAGTGTACTTCCCTGCCTAGTTGAAGTTTATGGTCTTGAACTGCTCATTTAACCTGTCCAAATTCCAATCTTCTGTAGCAGACCAGGCCCTGAACAAGCTTGATGACCTCTCTGATTCTGAGATGAACTCAAAGGAGAGGTGTTGATGGCCCTTTCTTTGCTGCAAGGGTGGGCTTCCACATAAGCTGCTGCAGATTTAATTGTAACAATGACTGGGCTATGGCCACAGTCTAGGTGTGACAGAGGCTTCCCCTCCGTACAGAAGGAGATCAGAAACAACATTCTTGGTGCCTAGTTCAAGGATAAAGTTTTCTTTGGACAAGTCTGTTACAACCTAGTCAATGAACCTTTGAGGAGTAAACATGCTTGCACTGCTATTGAGGGAACTTTATGATCTCCCTACCCCTTTTTTCAAGCCTGTCAATCCCAAATGGATAAGAAGTTTTCTTGCAGGAAAAGAAAGACTCTAAAATAATAATTGCCTTTCTACTGACAGTCAGGCATTTGTTTCCTCCAGACTCATTCATTCCTCTAGACTCTTGGCATCTTAAAATACTTGGAAGTAGGTCAAAAGCCATGGATAGCTGTAATCCATCAGCATTTAGGAGATTTTTGGGAGAATGTTCTCAGAGCTCTCCATTGAAGAGACAGTGTGGTGTAATGCCGGCCATCCTGAACCATTGTGATTCCATGCTTTCATACTCATGTGATCCCAAGCTAGATTACTGGACAATGCTTGGTAGACTCACGCCTTCTTGAGTCTCTATTGCAGGTACTGATTTCTGGGCTGTTCCCCTTGATGCTTCTAAGATGAGATTCAGTCATCAAGGTCTGTTGGTTTCTGGACATCACATTGGAAGTCTACAGCCTAAAGCTTTTAGCTTTTCCCTCTAGTAGAAGCTCTACTAAGAGACCAGACCATCTCTGCTGAGCTGTTGAGGCAGGCCCAAACCACACTCCTAAAAAGGCTGTACATTACTTAAAACAGGCAAAAGAAATTGAATTCTGCATCTTCATAGTTTTGAAAGGGAAGGATGACTTTAGTGTCCCATTCTGGATCTCATCACCTTTAGTTAACACATGCTGTATGTCATATTCTATATGGTGTCCTTCCAGGAGATCATGCCTCTGCTGCCTCAGGGCACATGGTTAATATTGCTAGACATAACTCCTTTTGGTAACATCACTGTTTGAAGTCCCCCCTCCACTGGAGATCCCTTCAGATTGCTCTGGGCAGGCATTAATTCCAGTTCAAGTACAGTATTGATATATATTTTTTTTTTACCAGGCTGTTGATTGCTGTGGCCGAAGCTTTACAGGAAAAGGATCTCCATGTGTTGCTATTCTCCACCATGGACAGCTTGCTCCTGGTGGGCCCTTTGATGAGCTCCCTAGTAGTGTGCCTGAATTGAGTGCTACTGTGCCACCAGTCCCTTGCAGTGACAGCAAATTGGAAAAAGTTCTGTGTAATCCTATCTCAAGGGCATGCCTTTGTAGAGGAGGATCTGGATCCACTACAGAGCTAACCATTGTTGCCCATGGATTGGATCCAGGAAGTCATTTTGTCAACATGAGTGAATATGCATTGCAGGGTCCAAGTTCAAACCCTGCTGTAACTTCTGGGGTTGTTGGATACTGCAATCGTGATGTCATTTGCTCTACTTAGGATGTGAGTTTTGCAATGGATTATGAGGTTTATTGGTTTTAGAGCCACCTTATGCCCACCAATTCCTTTCTGATGTCAGATGCATGACGCAGGGCTGGATTTGTGGACATTTTCATGAGCCATCAGATGGGACTCCCAGTCTTGCATCTGAACCCATCACACATCCCGACAAAAAGTTTTTTTCCCTGGCAGGATTGGAAGCTTGTTTTAACTCATTCACTCTAATGGAGCTCAGGACGTTTGCACTGTAAATTCCAAATGGCGGAGCCTAAGCCTTTTGACAGAATCAAATTATGTTCTCACATTTCAAACAAATGTTCATATTGCTGGAACCATAGGGGTTATGAAAGAAGTGTAAATGGCAAACTGCTCAGCACAAACTATTTTTATAATGGTAATATTCTTTGGGTTCTAGGTCTTGAACCAAATTTTATAAGTCACGTTAAACACAGTAACTGTTACATTTGTAATATTTTCTAAACAATTTACAATATCTCCACAACCACTCAAGTTACACACATACTGGCAGCAGCATTATATTCATCTAGCTGAGTGCTTTCATATGAGTCTAATGACTTCTGTCTTACTTAGTTGTTGAGATATTTAGAAAAATGTGAAAAATTATATCTATAAAAATTAATATCATAAAAACAACAGTTAAAATCTTTTTACCTGCCCTAGACAGAGGTCAAATATTAATTTAGTTGAGTTTGCCATTGTGTAAGCTTTAAGATGAATTTTTTTAAAATCATGTACAAAGCATGATTTTGGAATTATTGATGCAAATATGAATACACAATGTTTGACATCTAGAGGCGTCACTAAAAGTTAACTGCAGATGTACCTGGAGGCATTACTCGGATGTAATGAGTTAACTGCTCCATAGTTTCAGGGATGGGATCCCCACCCTCCAAGGAGAGCAGACTCTGCATCATCCATTTATAGCTATGGAGAGTCTTTCTAACCCTTATAGCCTCAGAGGAAGCTGCAGTCAGGTTTCCTTCCTAATTCATTCTGCAGCTAATTCATCTTGTAGTATTTCAAACAAGTATAAAGGTTTAGTGTATTCCAACCATATGTCAAAAGGTGGAAAATGGCTGGCATTGGGCCATAAAAAGAGGGGCCTGATTGTATCAGCATTTCACATGCTAGGAAAGTAGTCATGCTGTCTGAACAACTCCTCTAGTCCTGTTCTGACGTTGTGGATTTTGAAGACATATCTAGATCGAATCTTTCTGAAGTTGGGTATTATGGAGATCATTTCGTTTGCTACCTTGGAGAATGAAGTTCTTCCCCTTTATGTTAGTGCAACAGAACATTACGCAGTTTGCAGTGGCAGTGGAGTTTCCTGTAATACTCCCATTCCTCCATTTCTACTGCTAGCATATCTCATAACAAAGTTTAGGGAAGAAAGAAAGAACAAAGCAGATGTTCATCATTATGATCACTGGTATAGTAGATTTATCTGTTTGGATTGTATCATGCAGAAATGCAACAGCTAGCCAGCTTCTAAAGCTTCAAGGGCACCTTCCGCACACATAAACCATTATTCAGCTTGAGCAGAGCTTTAGAAAAAAAATGTGATTGGGGTGTTTTGCCACAGAAGAGTGCTCCTCTTATGGAGTTCCATGTATTGATGGTCGGCTAACACTTTCAGTTCCTGGGCAGATACATTTCCTTCAGGTAAAAAAAAAAAAAAAAAAACTTCCACATTTTTAATTTGAGAGAAAGTGAACTTTTAATATTAAATTATACGTTTAAGCTAGGAAAAAGTGTTTTTATTTACTGTCACATGGCATTTACTAACTTTAAACAGAAATGTTATTTTTTTACTTTTGAAGAACACAGTTGTTAAAAATAATTTAAAACTATTATTTCCTTGGTAAAAGTTATTTTTACTTTTGGAGGCTGAGGTATGTCCTGTTCATTGTGTTTTTTTTTTAAAGGGAAAAGGAACTTTTTTAATACTTGCTTATTTTACCGATTACATCCTTTTCGGTTTAACCATGGAACAACCTACTGGTTCCTTAGTTCTTCCTTCTTCCAACCTCAGAAAAGAAGAAAATGTATAAACACCCTTTGCCACCACAGCAGGCTGCTAAAGTGCCTCAAACACAGATGGGTGACTCTGTTGTTGTCATTTCTGGTTCCTCAGACCATTCATCTTTTTCCTTGTCTTATTCTGGTGTAGTCTCTACAGCCACCATTAAGCAGGAGTTAGACACATCCTTTGCAGATATTGGAGTGCCCTTCATGGGCAAGGAGAACCACTCTTGTAGCCCTTGGAGAAGAAGCAGGGAATACCCCTCTGCCTAGCCAGACTGCTATGGCTGTCCCTAGGGAGGTTTTTCCTTGCAAAAGTGGATCTGTTTCTTCAGAAATACATGTAAAAAAATAAGCAAAAACTTAAGACATATTCAGGCTCTTGACCATTCCATTTTAGCTGTTTCTGTTATGAGAAAAAGGGATTTCTTCAGAAATATGCAGTGCTCATGCTCATCCATCAAATAACAAAAGCACTTTAAAACCTGGGTAGCTCACCTTATCCGTCTTGAAAAAAGGGCTTAGCACATAAAGGAACTACCTGATACCCTAATTATATTCTGTCAGTAGGCTCTTCAAGGAAATCAGGTCTCTCTCTATTCTTTGCTTTATATTTTCCCTGATGGAGAAGTAAGATTATTGTGAAAACCATGATGCTGAGAACACTTATATCATGGCATGCCCCACTACCTTTGTGTTTGATGTTGACTTGCGGGAAGCTCCTGGAGGTCATTTTTTCTAGTGTAGCAGAAAATTGTTGGTTACTATTTTCAGCTAGGAATAGAGCTCCCTCTTCCAAAATGCTTTTCCTTGTCGGTATTGACTTTGTTGTCCCTGACCAAAGAAGACTAGCATTGTCATGTGTTTTGCTGACACTGATGCTTCCATCTGTGCCATTACTTGACCATGTGATGCTTTTCTCAGCATTAACAACCTCACTGTTTGACAGTACCTTCATCAGCTTCAGTAACAGTTTCCACAGCCTTGGCATTGTTGGCAGTAGTATGAGTTCCCATCTTTTCCTTCATCCTCAAAGTGTTGATGTCTGCTACCACCTTTTTATCAGCCATGTCAGTCCTGGTACTTTTGAAAGTGAGGGTTGTCTTGAGGTGCACCAGGATGGTAGGACACAGACTCTGCAATGTTTTACATAATCTATTTTTGCTTATAAAAGGTGGTCCTCATCTTTTGAGATACTCCTCTTCTAGTGCACAAGAAGGCCAATGCAAGAAGACGCTCACTCAGCATCCTTCTCTGATGACCCCAATTCAAGGTTGCTCTGGATATGATAGTTTGTCTTTCCTGCATCAGATTTCATGGATGTTCTCCACTATAGAAGATAATATTGACAGTGTCACAACTAAATCAGCTTAAGTATCTTATGTTATGATGATTTGATTCCCAAAAAAGTAGACAAAGTATTACAGCCCCCCTAGGGACAGTAGTTTCCTTGTTTGTTTGTTTTTTTTTTTTTGGGGGGGGGCAGTAGGACAGTAGTTTTCAGCTTTTTCTGTGGGGGTGTTTAGTTCTCTGGGCCACATGGTGATTTTTTCTAGTGAAATATATGCCAAAGGGGTGGGAGGATATGGCATAATGGTTAAGCTGTTTACCTTACAAACACAAGGTGCAGGGTTTGATTCTCACATAGGGTAACTGGCTAGGCTTGAAATGGCCCACAAGGGTAGTTAGCCTAGTACTAATCTATGAACCTATGAAAATGATCCAAACTATCAACCAGTTACATGACTGCATGATCAAAATAAAAGTTAAACTCCCAATGTGTAGCTGCCTCCACCATGGTAAATCTTAATGCAGCAGAAGGTTCTTATAAAGCTGCAGCAGCCAGTTTCACTGCTTGCCAGGGTATCTGGCTCAAAATAACTGACTTTACCAAAGACTTAAAATTGGCTTTTATGAATTTTTTCCATGTCGGGGTTTTGAGAAGCTTAGCCCTGAGGTTAAGGAGCATACAGAGAAGATGCATCAGGAAGGTAAAACTGTAACATCAGTTGGTGTTACATTTTCCAGTCGTCTGAGAGCCTTTTTCAGAAAAAGAGCCCACAACACTGATGTGTTTTTTGGTGTGCCAGCAGCACAGTAAGCAGAACTCTAGACAGGGCTTAAACAACCAGGGCAGTTTTCAGAGACGTGACTGACATGGTGAGGGTTCTTGGCAATCTTCAGGTAGTCATAGTTCTCCATCACGAGGGTCACAACATCCCTGAGACCTTGCTTGTCTACTCCTTTATGAAGGAAGTTGGGGGAATCACTTATGGATGGGTAGATGAGGACAGTAATGCCCATTACAAGATTTCCTTTCTATCAGCCTCATTTTATGTGACAGTCTATCCCTTTTACATATGCAACCTGTGCAGAAAATGACAAAGTGTGGCAAGTGTTCACAGTGCAAGTCTATTTTGGAATGTAATCAGGTGCACTTGGGTTCCAAGTATATTATAGTCTCTGGCCGCTTTTCTTGCCAAACAACAGGAGTGGTTTATGCTGCAAAATGCAGCTCTTGTCCTGCATATTATGTGGGAAAGACTGAGCGAAAATTTAAACAATGGGTGTATGAACACATTTATGATATGCATACACATAAAAAGACCAGTGCTTTAGTTAAACACTTAAAGGAATTCCCAAGCCATAGTTTTAAATTTTTCATACTGGAACAGTTGCAAAAAAAACTCCAGGGGGGAACCATGGGGTATTTTTTTAGAACATAGAGAGTTGTGGTGGATTTTACACTTGAATGCATCTGCTTATCCAAGGTTAAATGATGTAGTGTCTAATTCTTGTGAGTTAAAATTAAAAACTTTTGATAGATAGTTATATATAAATATTTGTATAAATGTTTTTTTTTTAAAATGTATTGTTAAAAGTATTTCATTTTAATATGTTGTTGTTTTATAATGCTATGTCTTTAAGACTCAAGTGGCTGGTTTGGGCTATAAAAGAGTTTGTCACATGATTTTTGAATGTCTGAAGAAGGCTGGTATTTTCTAGCTGAAAGTACATAATGGAATATGGTTTTAAAAGGTGTGTTTTAAAATAGTGTGTTTCTTGCAAATTCTGCCTTCTGAATTATTACTATTTTCTCAGTTTTTGGTGCTTGTTTGTTGACAGTAATACCCATTACAAGATTTCCTTTCTATCAGCCTCATTACCTTTTTTCTTCATACATCCCATCTCAAAAAGTATTAAAAGTAGAGGTCTGTAACATCTTTCTCAAAAATAGCCATCCAGCTAGTTCCCACTAGACCGGAAAGGGTCTGAATACAGCTCCAGTTTCTTTCTCATGCTCACAAAAGCAGAAGACCTTCAGTCCATCTTAGACTTAAAAGGCTATAAATGTATTAATTCTTAAAGACACCTTTCACATGGTTTCAGTACATTCAAGCTTTCCTTCTGTTGAAGAAGGAGATTGCATGTGCTGGTTTGACCTCCAGGATATCTACCTCAGCATAAAAAACTGAGTAGCAATGTAGGATGTATTTGTATTCAATGTAAGTGGAGTGAGTGCAAGTTCTAGATTCTTTCATTTGGTCTGACCTCAGCACCGACCCCAGGGTATTAGCCAAATACTTATCTGTTGTTTTCACGTATTTGAGTGTACAGAGAGACAAAGTATTCCCTTGTAATTTGCTCCCTGTTGCCCCTTCCATAACATAAGTAGTCTCAGTGATTTAATCCTTGATTGTATTTTTTTAGCCTCTGTGGATAACCTTCAACTAACTGCTGCCCTCACAGTGCCTGACTTTCATGGGTATAGCCTGGACACCTACTTATGCAAAGCAAGAATTCCAATAGATGGAGCTCAAACATGTCAGTCATAAGCTTCTAAATTTTCCATGGTAACTGCTTCTTATTGTCCTAGGGTGCTGTCCATTCCCATAGTCTCTTATGCAAAATTTTATGTTAGAGTTCTTCATTGGACCCTTGGATCCAATAGAGCACCAAATCTACATAATCTAATGTCCTTTTCATTCTTCCTCAATGAATGGGTTACGTATCCAATCCTCGGATCCGACTCGGCCGCATTCTTCAGACTTTGGATCCAACTCTTGAGCTCCTCCCTCTACCCATAATGCCCTAGTTCATCCTCAATACACCCGATCTTGTTGGCTGTCATGAACTCAGAAGTAGGGTCCTTCTCTAGCAGCATTTTTTTCAAGTTTTTCATAAATTAAAAAAGTTTAACTCTGTTGTCTAGATTGTCCTTTGGTCTCATCTTTGTTATCCTCCCTGGATACTGGCTCCATCTCCAGATCTTCTCTCACATCCCTTAGGGATGAGTCATCCCAATATCCATGGCCTCAAACTAACTGCATGGTTTCTCCAGTTCCAGTAATCACCAGAAAGCTTAGGCTTTCTTCCCCAGTATGTTCCATTTTATTATCTTCTCATAAAGACTCCACCAAAAAGGTGTACAAGAGCAAATGGAAAAGATTTTCCCTTTGGGCATTAAGAAACAAAGTACTGCACCTGTCTCTGCTGTTCTTGATTTTCTGGCTGCTGTTTTCAAAGAAGGAGCTATTTTTTCTGCAACTAAACTGCAGTTGGCAGCCATATCAAATTTTCACATAGGAGATAAAAATTATTGTTTGGCTTCTTCCACGTTATGTAAATCTTTCTTTAAAGGCACTTTCCTCCTTAGACACCCAGTAAAAGATCCTTCACCTCCTTGGTATTTGACTGTAGTACTACAAGGTCTGACTCAGAAAGCCTTTGAACCTTCAGAAAAAAAATTATTTAAAATACCTATCATGGAAAACAGCCTTCTATTACTTCTGCAAAAATAATTTCTGAACTCCAGGCTCTGTCATCAAAAACTCTGTAGATAATTTTCCATAAAGACAGGATAACTTTATGGACAAAACCTTCCTTTTTACCTTAGGTAGCTTTTAAATCTAACATTAACCAATCCATTCATGATCTTTCCAGATTTTTCAAACAAATGAGAATGCATAGTACATCTCCTGGATGTGCACAGACACTTACATTCTTATCTACACAGAACTAAAGAAATCAGAAAAATCAGAGCAGCTGTTTGTATCCTTGTCAACAAATTTACTGGGTTATTGAATATCTAAAGTTACATTGGCTAAATGGATAACTAATAGAATTTCTTGGATCTTTTCCCAATAAGGCATTTTTCTACCAAGACCACCTAAAGCCAGCTGAAGGATTTTATCAGGGACCGAAAGACAGCAAGAGTCAAGGAGGGATAAGCTGAGTCTTCCAATTGAACAAGGCAGTTTGGGATTACACGATTTGAAGGGGTATTTCAGAGCTACACATTTAAGGCTCCTATACATCACCAGCAGAAGCCTATAACTCAAAGTGGAAAATTATGATGATGAAACGGGGGGGAGGAACTCAAAAAACTAGGAGAGACTGGGATTTTGGATGCAGGTCCATAAGGAGAATAACAATAACCATGCAGAATATTATATTAATAAAGTAGTGGAAAGTGTTCTACGAACTAAGTCATCAAGGGAATGGAGAAAGGAGATTCTGCCAATAGGGATGACTGCAATTAGAAATACAGACAATAGGCAAGAGGGGGCTGGAATTTTTGGAGGAAACTTGTCAAAGAACCAAGGTATTTGGAGCAAAAGGTTAGAGAGGAAAATAGAATGGGAAGAGGCCAGGAATTTATTTGTCCTGCAGGGTAGAGATTGCCTTCCCTATCAAAGATTGATATCAGAGTATAGGTAAAGAGAAAGAAATAGGGAGATCCTAAGCAAAGCTTGTCTACTCCTTTATGAAGGAAGTTGGGGGGAATCACTTATGGATGGGTAGATAAGGACAGTAATGCCCATTACAAGATTTCCTTTCTATCAGCCTCATTTTATGTGACAGTCTATCCCTTTTACATATGCAACCTGTGCAGAAAATGACAAAGTGTGGCATGTGTTCGCAGTGCAAGTTTATTTTGGAATGTAATCAGGTGCACTTGGGTTCCAAGTGTATTATAGTCTCTGGCCGCTTTTCTTGCCAAACAACAGGAGTGGTTTATGCTGAAAAATGCAGCTGTTGTCCGGCATATTATGTGGGAAAGACTGAGCGAAAATTTAAACAGTGGGTGTATGAACACATTTATGATATGCATACACATAAAAAGACCAGTGCTTTAGTTAAACACTTAAAGGAATTTCCAAGCCATAGTTTTAAATTTGTCATACTGGAAAAAAACTTGCAAAAAAACCCCAAGCACAGGAGCTGTTTCCCCTTAGCAAGGTACTTTGCAATTATAGGCTGTTTAGTGTCTACGATTAATTTCTCCTTATTAACAAGGAGAGTTGAGTGCTTGTATCAGTTTCAGGCTTCCTAGTGCTTTCCAGCAGGTATTAGTGCAAGTGCTAGTCACAGGGATGCTTAAAGGTAAGATGAAAAAAATGGTTTATCCTAAACACTGCAGTGTGCACTAGAGAAGTTAGATGTGAAAGTAGATAACTTAAGATGTTAAGTTGTCAATCTCGCCTTCATTCTTGCTGGATGGGTTCGAAGCCGATCCTCGGCTCCGACTCGGCAATACTAAAAGCTCGAGAGCTAATTCCACCGGCTCGAGGCTCCCCTATATCCCACAATGCTAGGCAGTAACTACCCAGATCTCGTTTGCCGCTATAGCTGACGAGGTGCTCTTCTACCGGCTCAGGCAGGTTGGTTTAACTTTTACCTTTTTGGTACTTATAAAACTAGTTTTTTGTGAGTATATATAGCCCCTTTTAGTTTAATTTAGATATTAGATCTCTCGACCCTCTTCTTTGTCGAGTATATTTATTTCCCCCTTCTCCCCTTATCTTTAGGCCTTCGGCCCCTTCCCTTCCCCCAGTCCTTTAGTGACTAAATTTAGTCTTCCCTTTTTTTTGTACAATAAGGGCTTTTGTGTGTGTGTGTGTGTGTTTGTGGCCTTTAGCCTTTTCTTATTAGTTAAATAACTTTTTTATTCAGGGTGTGTCTGTGTGTTTTTGTTGTTGTCAGGCATTACCTTCGATGTCTAAAGAAAAGGTCTCAGGCTTCAAGAAGTGTGACTCGTGCTGTCAGAAAATGTCTCTGACAGACGGTCACACTTCTTGTGTGTATTGCCTGGGGCCTGTGCACCTGCAGGACTCGTGTGCTGTCTGCCATGGTTTCAGCCCTCGAGTCCTGCAGGAGCGCAAAAACAAACTCATTTTAAGGGGTTTGTTAAAGCCTGAAGGCCCCCTGACTCAGTCCAGTTCAGGAAAACCTTCTAAGGCTTCTAAACAGTCGACTCCTGCTCCTGAGTCGACTGTAGAAATGTCGAAGCAGGTTCCGACATCGGCTCCGGCCGGAGCCGATGTTATTGGGCCTAAAACTATTACCTCGGCTCCGGCTGGAGCCGAGGCTGTTAAGGCTTCATCGGCTCCGATACTATCGGAGCCACATTCTAAAAAGAGATCAAGATCCCCTTCCATAGGATCTACCTTTACTATTACTTCGGCTCCGGCTGGAGCCAAAGCTAGCAAGTCTCCATCGGCTCCGATACCATTATCGGAGCCATCTTACAGGAAGAGATCCAGGTCCCCCTCAATCGGTTCCGTACACTTGGCACCAGGATCTCCTCTCCTTTCGGAGCGGAGCCACAAATCACGTTCCTCTCGGTCTTCCAGGTTGTCAGACCATGACTTGCAGAGGGTGGTGAGTAGACTTCTTAAGTCCGAGGCACTGGCCCAAATGCTCCATAGCCTGACTCATCAGTCGTTGGCTATTCCCGTCCCTCATTATATTCCTCCTCCGACTCCTTTGAGTTCGGAGCCAAGGCTTGTTGGACCCATCACTGTTGGTGCGACGCATCCGATACCATCGTTTTCGGCTCCGTCGTCCGCTCCGATCTCCTCTTTGGAGGGATCTCGGCGCCGAAACTTCAAACCACCGCAGTACTGCCCAGATCAGCTTTCTTGGGACCTTGTCATATGCTTTCTCCAAGTCTAGGAATGCCCAGTTGGACTCTCTCCTCATCTCTAGCTTCTTCTCAAGTATCTGTCTCAATGCAAACATTGGGTCAATTGTGCTGCATCCTGATCTGAATCCAAACTGCTCATCTCCCATCTTACATTCTACTACTCCGTGTATCTGTTTATCAATCAAACTCTCCAGAACTTTCATGCAATGTGATAGGAGTTTGATGCCTCTTACTGTCCACGGTTGTGGATGTCCCCTTTGATGTTAAGTTGTCTATCTCGCCTTCATTCTTGCTGGTTGGGTTTGGAGCCAACCCTCGGCTCCGACTCGGCCATTTTCAAAAGCTTGAGAGCTGCTTACTGGCTTGAGGCTCCCCTATATCCCATGATGCGTGGCGCTAGATACTCAGATCTCGTTTGCCGCTTCTGCTACGAGGTTGCGTTTACTGGCTCAGGTCATATTTTTTCACTTTATTGATGTATATTTAGAACTTTTTGCATATTATTAGTTAGAATACTTAGTGTTCATACATAGTTGTAGTATTTGTTGGTATTTAATCCCCCCCTTGAAAACTCATTTTCTTCTTAGAGAGTTTTCCCCTCCCTCCCCCACTCCCATTTTCCTTTTTAAGGTAAGCCGTTTTAGTTAGAGGCTTATCCTTGTTTTCTTGTTTAAGGTAGTAAAATTTTTTCATTAGAAATTGTGGTAGTTGGTAGGTCCGTTTAGCCTTTCTTCTATTATTAGAGTGTGTGTGTGCTGTTAGGGTGTGGTAACTTGTGTGGACTGTGTGTGTTTTTTTTCTAGTTACCTACTTCCTTTTGTACTCTTTCCTTGTATTTTGATTTTTCCTTTACAGGATTGTCTAAAGACACGAACGTGCCTGGATTCAAGAAGTGTGACTCATGCTATCAGAAAATGTCACTGACAGATGGTCACACTTCTTGTGTCTATTGCTTGGGCGCCCTACACCTGCAGGACTCTTGTTCGGTGTGTCACGCCTTTAGTCCAAGAGTCCTGCAGGAGCGTAGGAATAAGCTTATCCTTAGGGGTTTGCTTAAACCTGAAGGATCACCGGCCAAGGCTCAGTCAGTGAAACCTTCCAAGCCATCGAAGCCACCGGCTCCCAGTTTGGAGCCGTCGTCGGGTGTGGCGTCTGCTTCAACTTTGGTTCTGGCTGGAACCGAAGTACCTATCTCCAAGCCAACTTCGGCTCCGACTGGAGCTGAAGTACCTATCTCTCAGTCAGCCCCGACTCTTCTGTCGGAACCGTCAGGGAGTCAAAAATGCTCTAGATCACCATTCTTAGAGTCGATACACTCGGCTCCGGGGTCGCCCTTGTTGCAATCAGAGCGAAGTCACTGATCCCACTCTTCTCGGTCATCTAGACAATCTGACCATGATTTGGAGAGAGTGGTGAGCAGGCTTTTAAAATCACAGGCCCTGGCTAAAATGCTATCCAGCCCCCCTCATCAGGGTTCAGCTCTACCTGTCTCTGCAGTAGTTCCTCCTTCGACTCATCCCTTGAGCTCGGAGCCGGAGCATGCTGAGGCTGGGATTGTGGGACGTCGGCACCGATACCTTCCCTTTCGGTTCCATTGTCAGCTCTGATCTCTTCCATGGTGCCGTCCATGGAGGGATCTGGGTGCTGGGACTCCCTCGTCGGCTCCGAGGGGGCGAGGGGCATCGGACCCTTGTCCGACCCGTTCTCCATCTCAGAGCTTCGGCGCAGGTGAGTTCGGCTCCTACATTGGCTTCGGAGCAGTCTCTCTCTGTGTCGGGAAGGATTCCAGTCTCTTTGGAGCCGGAGCCTTCTCCGATATCAGAAAGAGGCACCTTCGAGGTCATGAGGAGTGTGCTAGCATCTGAGTCAGCCTCACGGTCAGCCTCATCGGCTCCTCCCCCCATGGTGCCTGCTCCTACCTCTGCTCCTTCTCCAGACCCCAAGCATGGGGAACAAGCGCTCCAGGGCACCCCATTGTGTGTATCTTCCTCTTCCGAGGCCTCCCCCATTCATTCAGAGGAGCCCCCTCAAAAGAGGAAATGCAAGAAGAAGCATGTTGACTCCCCTGAGTCTGTCACTTCAGATACCGACTTGGAGGAGTCGGAAGGGTCCCCGAGATCCCCCTCTGAGGACGTCTCCTTCGCAGACATCCTTGAGATTCTTAGGCAGAGGGGGAAGTGGACTACCCTTAACCCTTCCGAGGAAGAGTCGGTATTCCTGGACGCGTTTGGTTCCCGACCCTCCACCTCCCGGGTGTCTCCGCCTTTCGATCTACTGATGTCTGTGGTGGCTCGAAAGACGTGGTCAGCTCCAGACACAATGGAACCAACTCCCCACAGGCCCACAAAATTTATTGCTGCCCCACAAGACAAGCAATTTCTGACCAAGGGTGTTCCCGTTGATGCCATGGTGGTAGCAGCGGCCACAAAAAAGGAGTTGGCTGAAACTTCTTCATCTGTCCATCCCCCTAATAAGGAATCTAGGATGATGGACAGATATGGGAAGCAGATGTTTTCCTCTGTGACCTTCTTCATGAGGTCACTGAACTACTTGTGCCACTTTACCCGCCTTCAAAGGGATCTCCTCAAAGAGCTAGGAGATACCCTTCAAGATCCATCAGCTGTGGGGGCCCAGGCTAAGGTTGCCTCCCAGCTGGCGACTCTTAATTCGGTAGTAAGCTCCTCCATGCAGCTCATCTCTTATGCAGCCGATGGTGTGAGTAGAGCCGCAGGCACAGGCGTGGCCTTGAGGAGGCACGCTTGGATGCGGTTATGTAACTTTGCGGAACCCTTCAGGGCGTCTTTTACCAACATCCCCTTTGATGGTTCTGCTCTTTTTGGACCATAGGTGAAGGATACCCTTACCAGGTGTGAGCAGGAAGGCAAGACTCTCTCTGCTGTCGGAGTCTGTTTTTTCACTCCTTCAAGACCGTATCCCAAGGGTCAGAAGAGTGGGAAGATGTGGTTCCGGAAACCCCAGGGATCCATGCCTGACACACGTGGAGAGTTCCCCTCCAGGGGCAGAGGAGGGAAAAATAATAAACGCCACCCTCAGGGCATAGGGGGTCCGCAAAATCAGGGCCAAAGAGAATCTTTCTCTGACAAGCCCTTCCAGCATCCCTGAGGTGCTGCCCGGCTGTCCACCTTCGGTGGGAGTCGGGAGAAGATTATCTCTGTACCCAAAAGCCTGGCAAAGTATAACACAAGACTAATGGGTACTGTCTATCATATCTGAAGGCTACAAAATCCCCTTCCTTTGCACTCCCTACATTGCCAACAAATCCCTTCCAGATGTTCCAAAATTCTAAGGGATCAAGCAGTTCATGAAATTTCAAAACTTCTAAGAAAAAGAGCCGTCCAGTCAGTCCCAGCAAACCAGCAAGGATCCGGAATTTACTCAAGGTTCTTTTTAGTATCAAAAAAGACAGGGGACTGGAGACCCATTCTGGATCTCAGCAGACTAAACAGGTCTGTTCAAAGAACGAAGTTCCGGATGGTCATGCTACAGTCCATTTTACCCTTTCTGGGTCAGGACAATTGGATGTGCTCCATAGATCTTCAGGACGCGTACTACCATATCAAAATGGACAGACGCTCCAGAAGATTCCTCCCCTTCCGGCTGGGAGCCAGTCATTATCAGTTCAGAGCTCTGTCCTTTGGTCTCACCACAGCCCCCAGGGTGTTCACCAAATGTTTGTCAGTAGCTACCGCTCACCTGAGATGGCAAGGATTCCAGGTGTTTCCATATTTAGATGACTGGCTCCTTACTGCAACCACCAGGCATCACCTGCTGCGAGCCAGAGACTACACCATCCAAACTTGCTCCAAACTAGGCATCACAATAAATTTCGAAAAGTCTGCATTGTCGCCTTGTCAATCTATCACCTTTACAGGCGCAAACTTAAATACAAAGGACATGTCAGCGAGACTTCCAGTAGACAGAGTGTTAGACATCCGACGACATGTGCAGGTCTTATTAGGATGCAAAAAAATCAGGCCACATTCGTCCTAAGAACATTGGGTCTCATGGCAGCGGCTATCATACTAGTCCCCCTTGCACGTTTTCACATGAGGATTCTTCAGTGGATGCTGTTCACACAATGGTCCTTCCAGCAACTCCCAGTGTCTCACATGATAATGATCACACAGTCATGCAAAAACCAACTTGTTTGGTGGATGGTTTCCCCATCATTACACCAGGGCAGACCATTTGCTCTTCCTCCTCCAGTAGCTACAGTGACCACGGATGCCTCCCTGATCGGGAGGGGGGGCATTTTCAGGGCAGAACAGTCCAAGGCACCTGGCAGCCTCACGAGTACCATCTGCATATCAACGTCTTGGGGATGAGGGCTGTGCTTTTAGCGTTGCAAGCTCTTCAGAACTCTCTTCCCACCGGGACCATTGCAATTCAAACAGACAATATGTCAGTAGTATGGTACATCAACAAGCAGGGTGGAACCAAGTCCTACCCCTTATGTCGGGAAGCACTCAGACTTTGGCAGTGGGTGATCTCTTCCCAACGCTTTCTGATAGCAGTGCACATCCCTGGGAAGTCAAACGTTATAGCAGACAGGCTGAGCAGAGCAATTCTCATGCCTCATGAGTGGTCTCTCAATCAGACTGTGGCGGACAAAATCTTCCGCAAATGGGGTCAGCCTTGCTGCAACCTTTTTGCCACCCCCTTCAACAGCAAGTGCGACAATTTCTTCTCTCTCCTCCCTCTTCCCGGACACTTCCCCAGAGATGCTCTAGTTCACGATTGGCCTCAGGGACTTCTTTGTGCATTCCCTCCGTTTCCCCTGATTCCCAAACTAATTCAGAAAGCTACCACATTGGGATGCAAGATAATCCTCATTGCCCCTTACTGGCCTCGACAAATTTGGTTCCTGTTCCTGCATCATCACCTTCTGGACCAGCCCTGGACTCACTTCCAGACCTCCTGATCCATCAATCGGGTGGGCTGCACCAATCTCTTCAATCTCTCCAGCTCACTGCTTGGTTGCTCCACTTCCGACCTTAGCCAGGCTTCCAAACATCTCCCACTCGGTGCGTGAAATCATCTTATCCTCGCATAAGTCTACCACTAGAAAAACTTATGCTGGCAAGTGGAAATGTTTTCCTTATGGGCAGAGACCAGGAATCTAGATCCCTTTTCAGCCCCTGTGAACCATATTTTATAATTTCTAGCAGAACTTTTTCGAGCTGGATCCTCTTCTGCCACGATTTAGAGTTCAGCTAGCTGCGATTACAAATTTTCATACGGGCCTATCTGATACAAGCATCATGTCCCATAAGCTTTGTAAAGCCTTTCTTAAAGGAACCACTCTACTCAGGCCCCCAGTAAGAGATCCCCCGCCTCCGTGGAATCTGAATTTGATTTTAGCTTCCCTGATACTGCCCCCCTTTGAACCTACAGCTTCTTGTTCTTTGAAGTTTCTTTCTTGGAAAACCTTTCTTCTGGTTGCAATTACATTGGCTAGAAGAGTTTCTGAACTTCAGGCTCTTTGTGTTCATCCTCCTTACCTAGTTTTTCACAATGATAGAGTTTCTCTTAGGACTAACCCTTCCTTTCTTCCAAAGGTTGCTTCTGATAATAATTTGAATCAGTCCATTGACCTACCTGTGTTTTTTCCAGATTATTCCAACAAAGTGGAATACAAATTACATCAGTTGGACGTTCATAGACAATTACGCTTTTACTTGCATGGAACCAAGCAAATCAGAAAATCAGACCAGTTGTTCCTGTCCTATGCTGAGGGTAAACAAGGTATACCGGTGTCGAAAGTAACCTTATCTAGGTGGTTGACATCTGTTATTACATTTATATATCAGTTAAGGAATAAAGAGCTTCCTGCTAAACCAAAAGGTCACTCCACTAGAGCTCTAGCTACTTCAGTGGTCTTTCAGGCAAGATTGCCAATGGAAACTATTTGTGCGGCAGCTACATGGGCCAATCCTCATACCTTCATTTCACATTATAAGCTGGATGTGGTCTCCAGGAGCAGAGCTGATTTTTGTTCCACTGTTCTGAAGAGTTGGTTCCGATGAGCCACCCAGGATTGAGGTGCTAGGGACGCTGTCCCAACCAGCAAGAATGAAGGTGAGATAGACAACTTAACATTAAGAAGTTATGTACCTACCATAACGTTCCATGTTAGTTGTCTTCTTCTCACCCTCTTTCTTGCGTCCCACCCTCCATCCCCCTATCCTAGTAGACCAAGAAGAGTTCCTTATGTTTTTTTATCACTGGCTGAGTCTTCTCTGGCTATTACTTCTCACTATCAGTCTCTCCAGTAGGTTCATGCATCCTACTACAGGTTTACTGTATTATTATTATTATAATTGTTATTATTATGTCTGTAGTTAGGTTTACCAAATGGGATCTGGGTATCTAGCACCAGGCATCATGGGATATAGGGGGGCCTCGAGCCAGTAAGCAGCTCTCGAGCTTTTGAAGATGGCCGAGTCAGAGCCGAGGATTGACTCCAAACCCAACCAGCAAGAAAGAAGGCGAGAAGAAGACAACTAACATGGAACGTTATGGTAGGTACATAACTTCTTATTCTTCTACACTGGCATGAGTATGCTTATTCTCCAGTCATCTGGGATACGCCTTTCTCTCCACACTGCTATTAATACCCTCAGGAGCCATTTCTTCCCTGTCTCACCCAGCATCTTTATCATATCGGCCTCATCTGAGCCTGCTGCTTTCCATGATTTCATCTTTCTTAGTGCTGTTCTTACTTCTTCTAGGGTGGGCTCCTCTTCTTCTCTCATTGTAGGCCGTTTCTGGGGCAGTACAGCCTCTGTGGGGTTTTCTTCATTCAGAAGCTGCTGGAAATACTTCTTCCATCTACCTATGATGTCCTCTGGGCTGGTGAGCAGGCTGTTGCTGGCATCCCTTATGAAGGGTGTCTAACTATCTTCTTTATCTTTCTGTCTTGATATAGTTTCTTTGTGCCCCTTACTGAGTCACTTTCTAAAAGTTGGTACAATGTCTCCAATGCCCTATTCTTTGATATTGCAACTTCTTTCTTAGCTTCTTTGTTAGCCAACCAGTAGTCCTTCCTACCCTGGTCAGTCTTTTCTGTCTCCCACTTCTTCCTCCACTCCTTTTTTCTTTTGATGACTTCCTGGACTTCTGCATTCCACCATCAGCTTTCCTTAAGTACCTTATTTCCATACCTGGCTCAGCTACATATCTTTTCTGTAGTCCTAACACATGGTGTTTTTAGGCACTGCCATTCTTCTTCAACTCCACCTATTTCCTTTTCTTGTTGGGGTTCTAGAGGCCTGAGTAATTCCTTGAACTGTTGTACTTTCTCTCCAGTTAACTTACAGGACTTCAGCCTGGTCTCTGTTGGCCTTAGAGCCTTCTCTGACCACTGCTTGCAGCTGATTGTGGAAACTAATGGTTTATGCTGTGGGCAGACTGTTTCACTGGGGATGACTTTGCAATCATGAATTCTGCCCCAGTGCCTTTTTCTTACTTGGAGGAAGTCTACCTGAGTTGCATGTTGACTACTGTTGTATGTGATCTTGTGACTGTCTCTTTTTCTCAACCTTATGTTGGCTACTATCAAGCCATTTGCCAGACAGAAGTCTAGAATGGCTTCTCCTTCTTTATTCCTGTTGCCCCACCCATGTGGACCCAGACAGTCCTCATATCTTGTTCTGTCTGTCCCGTCACCCATTATCAACATCAATTCATGTTGTCCTGCTTTATCTAGTAGTTCCTGCAACTGCTGTCTGAATGCACTCTTTTCTTTACTGTCACAACCCTGCTGTAGGGCATAAGCTGAGATTATGAACACTGCCCTGTCATTACACTGGAGTCTGACTGCCATGAGTCTGTCATTAATTCTGATGATATCCTTTACTGCCTCTCTCTCACCACAATTCCTACACCATTTCTAGCCTGCCCTCCACCTGAGTAGTAGACTCTGGATCCCAAGCTAAATGGCTTTGCTGCACTGCCCCGCCATCTTGTCTCCTGGATACATAGGGTGTCCAGCCTCCACCGTATCTTCATGTCATTTTCTTCCAAGCTACATCCTGTCATTAAGCGTAGCAATTCTCAGTTCATGTTTGGCAGGTTGGTTAATTTTACATCCAGGTTTTGCTCAACACAGCTATCCCAGGTAACCCAGGTTGGGCAACTAGACACCGGCCAGCCGGTAGCTTATTGACCCAGAGCTGCTGGGCTTTATGGTGGGCACACACTGGCCAATAGGGGAACATATACCCGTCCCACTGTTAGCACGGGTCCCTGGTATGGGTCAGAGTAGGTCGGGTCCTCCACCCACTTATCACCATAGAGCATACATTTCTGCCCAATGTTTCCTTATTTTCTTCATCAGCAAGACTTTTATTACCTATCTCTATCTCTCTATCTGTCTGTCTGTCTATCTAGCTAGCTCTGTCACCTCATGCCATTCCCACTGGTTGATTTTTTTCCAGGGAAAACCCAACATATTACCATTTACTGACTTTTAGAAATGTGGCCAGGCCATATCTCTCAGTTGTCCCCAATCTTGCAGAACATCCATGATTTTGCCTCATATTTTTGTCCTATTTCTCAGAAAATTGTTTGAATTTCTTGTAAATCGATGAGAACTGCTGTTAATCAGTAATGCTAGGCATTAGAGCCTCATACTTTGTAGTGTTCAGAAACTGCATGCTGGTGCAAAACCTGTTGCTTTTAAGTTTTTAAATTAGTTAGAGTAATACTTAAATTGTTTTCTCTGATTTGGGGTCTTTGACTCCCCCCATTATTTTTGGCTGTGTGTGTCTAGAATTCTTGAGCAAAGATGTCAAGTTGGAAAAGAAAGGTTCAGACTTTTGTGGTTGAATAAGGCTGCACTAGCTATAACTGTGGCTGTGTATGATTCTTTGCCACTGTGCCTGAAAATAATGAAGACATGGCAAGAAACAATGAAAGTGCTATTGAATCAAAGTACAAAAAAATCTGAAAACAATAATGAAATGGAAGGAGATTTGTGTTAACAGGAAGAGTGACTGTGCTGTATCTGAAATAGCCATATCAGCTGGGCAGAATGCAATATCACACAAACTACTGTCTGGCAGAGTGGTGGATAAACCTAAGTAGCTAGTAGCATGGATGCCATTTGCAGTGTGGAAAGGATATAGAAAGAAGAGTGGCCTGGAAACAATGTCTGAGCTGGAAGTAAAATGACAGCAAAAATATCAGTGTGTGGTTTTTACTCATGTTGTAAATAATATTAATAGAATTCAGTGAGGACTAAGTATCCTGTGGCCTTGCAGAACAAATAATTTTGTGTGGCTACATGATTGTTCCATGCTTCATGATGTTTTCAGTGATTTATTATTTATGTATGTGACCTCACGGGACTTTTTCTTAAGTAGAACACAGTGAAATTAATATAATTTGCTGGTGTTTCTACTTTTGGAACTATTATGGGAAGTATTACAGTGCTGTGATAAAATGAAACAATTCCTTTTTCTTACAATGTTCGTCAACTATAGAAATAGCATTCGGTATTACCAGTCTTGTATGATTTGAATGTACTGACAAGACAATGGAGATTTAAAATTACTTAATAAATAGTAGATAATAAGTTGGTGCATTTGGTGAATTATATTTGTAGTTCAGGACAGAGTTTAATTTTTATGGTGAACAGCCTGGGCCTCAGACCACCTAGGCATTCAGGTGCGGAACACAGTAAAGAAAAGTTATGTACTAGAAGTGATATCATGAGGATCAATGGCGGGCCATGGAATAGTTCAAAAGTTTACAGGTATTGAGGCATTGTGAACATGTGTAGAAGAGCATTTGAAAAGCACTCGGCGTAACAGGATGGTGCCTGTATCAACGTACAAAAAAAATGGTAGGAAAAAAGCTAATGTGGAAAGAAATGAAGAGCAGAGTTAGTTAGAGAAAGGGGCACAACACAATTCTGTTTAATCTTTGAAAGTTACAACAGGTAGACTTCTCTGGCAAAGTAGAGGATTAAGGGTATAAACTCTTTGCAAGCTGATTCCTGTAATTCAGGGTTTGATTCCCTACTCATTTGCCTAGTGCATGACTATGAATAAGTCAGATGACCAGATGGTACTCATGGTTCAAGTCTGAAAAAGGTCCTTGTTGGGACAGTGATCTACCTTGGGTAACAAATACAAAAAATCAATAAGTTAAATGCATTTTAAGAAGTGTGCTGAAGAATCTAGGAAGGAGAGGAGAAACAAAAAAAAAAAAAACTTATTTCTAAATCACTAAAAGGTCAAAGAGAAAGAAAAACAAGATTAGAAAGAAGAAAATACACGGGGGAACCACTATGATTATTAGGTATGATGGACTAGCTACTTAAGATGCAAGTAGTACTATGAAGAAAAAACATATGCACACATTATGATAAGAAATGGGACAAAGGAAAATATAACACTAATTTTATATACATATATGTCGCTGGACTTTTTGATGCATTTTCTAGAGTACTGATAATCACATTGACTTTTTTCAATATGTTCTGAAGGCAGATGCGATTAACATCCTGTACTGAAATGTATAAAATGTAAAGTCTGGACTTTTGGTGCCACCTGCTGGTCTTTAGTAGAAAATGACATTTTTTTTAAATATTTATTGGTTGATTGTTAAGGGAGTACGTGACTTTGTCCTTTGACCCTTTTCAGAATATCTAAATACAAATGTACATGCTATGCTTAAGCAGAGCTTCGAAATATATAACAAATGTGAGCCTTTACCATGGATATTAGGAGCAAGTCTATTCCTGTGAAATTAGTGGGGACACTTTTTCTCACTGATGGCTATTTCTTGTGTGAAGTAAGAATGCTTATGGCAGTACATTTTTGGACCATCATGCATTCAGTAGTTTCTTGCTATCTGCTTAACTTGTTTGTCATAATATGACTATACTACCAGTTGACACTTCAGGCAGCAGGCCACTTTTTCACATTTCCCAAGTGCCCTTCAAGCACGTTGTTCCAACACTTTGGTGGGTAGCATGGGAGAAATTACCACTTTTATTTCACATTGTACAGTATAGCAACATCTGCTCTTTCTTGGCTTGTAGATGCATGTTTTGGCTACTCTTTTACAGGAGTCTTATACTATAGAAAGAGTACAAAATCATTCTTGTTTTCCTTTGTATGACAACATTTGGAACTGGTAACTCTTCAGCTGTTCTACTTGGCTTTTTCAGCTTCCTGATATGGAAAATGTGGCAGTCCATCAGTATTTCTGTGCTGCTTGTTCATTCCGAATTCACTTTGTAGGAATATGCTCCTAGAAATAGTAATTAAACAATTAACAGTAATTAAAGTTACAAGTGTGATATAATCATTAGTGATGCACCTTTTTTGTATTAAGATTATATAGCAAAGGAACTTCTAAAATGTCTGCACACTGATCATCAGGTTAATTTCAGCTCTTCTAATGTGAAAAAAGACAACTGAGAAATAAGAGCTAGTAATTTTGCTAGCTTTTGAGTAAAGTTAATTTACTGGCTAGTAAATACACTGCCTGGATGCCAACAAAGAAGAAATTTAGAGAACTTTAAAGAAAATAAATTAGAAATGGTGAAGAGAAAACACTGACTGGGAAGCATCCTGCAGCTGTTCAGCAAAAAGCAGTTCAAGCTTCAGCTCTGGTGCAAGAGATGGCTTCCAGTAATTTAGAGGGAAAAATAAACCAAATGTACTCAGACATGAATAAAAGGAATGAGACATTGAAGGAGTATATAAACTCAAATAACAAAATGGAAAAATAAAAAGAAGCTTTAACTATCTATTCAGATGAACTGATAAAATTGCAAAAATCAGAGGATGAAATGAAGAAAAGGATGGCTGAGTATGATACTTACTAAGAAGAGCTGATTTAAAAAACAATGGTAGACTAGGAAAACTGTGCACACAGAGAAAATCTGATATTTTGCTGTATCAGAGAAAATGGAAGGAACAGACTGCATTAATTTTATGTAAGCACAAGTAACTAACTGGGCTGGTATTCCACAGCAGGATTTCTTAATTGAAAGGGCACATTGAATGTATGCTCCCAGCCGGGCCTTGAGAAAACAGCCAAGACCTGTATTAGTAAAGATGCAATCATACCATCAGAAAGAGTTGATCCTAACAAAATTGTGGAAGAAAGGAACATATTAAAAACTGGAGACGGCAGATTATTTGTGGAAAATGATTAGCTTCTGTATGCCAGGCAGAAGCGAAGCATATGTATCCCAGCGATCAGCGAATGTTGAGAGAAAGGTGTGAGATTAATGCTGTTGTGTCCAGTTGACTTCAGAATATTTTTTCCTTGTTGGATCAAAGAAATTGAACAGGCTAAGGAAATACAAAAGTTTATACAACAAAAAGTGAGCCATCAAACAGAAGGGGATTCTGCTTCTCATTCTTCTGACATTAATGCCCATAGAGAGAGACTTTGACAGTGAAACTTTTTCCATTGTTCCAAAGGAAAATGCTCAAGAAACAGAAAAAATTACATCATTTGAGTAGAAGAAGCAAGGAGTACCTTGGACTTCAACCAGAGTCTGGTGTTGGGAGATGGAGATACAAAAGACCAGCAACACTGAAATTAGTGAACAAATGTGAGATTATAGAGCGTCAGTCACATTTGTGAAATATGGCTTTGCAAGAAAAAGTGGCTGAGAAAGATTGGTCTTTTGCTGACTTTAATGAAGAATTTTAACAATGTTAAGGACACTTAAAGAAATAAGTAACTCTAAATAAAACTTTTTTTGTTGTTAATAGTATTTTATAAAGCATTTAATGATATAAATGGCATATTATGTAGCAAAACAATTTTGTGTAGTATTAGGAATATTTTAAATGTGGGATAAGGGAAGGTCTTTCCAGTGATTGCTAAGTAAACAAGTACTGTATTTTTAGTTATAAAGTATAAGCTTTACAGTGTAAAAAGTGAAAAAAGGCTGGACAAAAGCAAGTTTAATTTAATATGGTATAAACTTGGGCTGCTGGAGTGGTGGTGGGGTTTTAAAGTGCACTGATTTTATTATATGTCTTTTTTTCTGATTTTATTGCAAATGTGAACATCTGGATGATTTAATGCCCTTGGCTTAATCTAAAAACAAGTGTTTCTGCAAGCAGTTAGACTTGAAAAAAGTAAGACAAAATGATGAATACTATGAGAAGTGCTAAGTTTCTTGCATACACAATGATAGCAGCTTGTTTTTTTTTCCTTTTAGCAAATGTTAAGTGAAAGTCACGAATTCTGCATATGAAGAAAGTTGTACATTTTCTTCTGTTCTGAGTGAAATTGACAGACTCCTTCATGTATCTGCAGAGTTCTTAGCTGTTTTATTGAGCCACAAAGAGTTATAGAGAATAATGAAGTTTATATCACATGGGATCACCCATTACCAATTGTTGAAAAAATAGATGTGAGAAAACCAAATGTAGTAGTCCATGAAAAGAAGACAAAAGTAACATTGATCATTGAAGTTGCTACACCCAGGGATTACAGTGTCTTATGGACAGAGAGACACAAAGTCATAAAATATCAGGATTTGCAGGCAGAAACAACAGCAGTGTGGCAGAAGGATACCGGGACAGTTCCAATAGTAGTAGTAGCAGTGAGTCTCATAAAAAAGAATTTACAGTTGTGTTTGGATATGCTACCAGTACATGTAACTCCATATGAATTGCAGAAGGAGTAATTTCTGAGCATACTGCAGGTGCTGCAAATTGCAATTTTGGCTAACATCAATGACTGAAACAATACTAACTTTAATCATACTTTGACTCAGGAATGGGGTCTGTTTCTGTCATAGTGTTAGAAACCCAAAAGACTTGGAGAAATTAAAAAGAGTTGAAATATTTTCATTGATTTTTGCAAAGGTGAATGTCTGGATGGATCAATGCCCTCGCCTTAAACTAAAATCAAGTGTTTTCTGCAAGCAAGTAGGCTTGTAAAAATAAAAAAAAAATAATGAATGTCACGAGAAGTTCTAAGTTTTTTGAATATACACTGATATTAGCGTATTTTTTTTCCTTTAGCAAATGTTCAGTGGAAGTCAAGAATTCAGCAGGTGAAGACAGTTGTACATTATGTTCTGTTCTGAATGAAATTGACAAAGGCTCCTTCATGCATCTCTGCAGAGGCAGAGTTGTTAGTTTTTTTTTTTTTTTTTTTACTCATTGCTGACTGTTTCCTTGGAGACAACCTGGAGATGCAAGCAATTAATCTTAAGAGTTTTGAGCATTTATTGCTGAGGGAAATGCAAAATTTAAAGGTTCAAGACCAAGCAGTTTAGTAAAAAATAAAGTTTGAAATTATTGGAAGTTAATAAGAGATAGCAGCTTCCCTAGGTGCCTTAATACTTCAAAGTATTTAATAGAACAGCGTTTTGTTTAGTTTTATTTCAAGATAGCAAGTGCACTTTTTTATATAAAAGGTAATGTATTCTGAAAGCATACATACTGTTTTTCACATCTGTGAGGGGAATAGGTATAAGAAAAGAACAGACAGCAATCAATGTAAGTGGAAGCCCAGGTTGTAACGTGTGCTGTAGCATGCGTAACCTTAATTTCGGATTACGTAATGCCTCTGGTTGCAGCTGTCGATTTATGACAATTGTTTTTTATCTATAAGGTTAAACTTCATTTTTTGAAGATATACATAGTTTTGTGCATTCCATGTTAATAGATTATGGGGTGTTCCATAATCCATCCGTCCACATCCCCTTTTTCCCATTTTTGCACATGGGGTCAGGGTGTTACTTCAACAGTGACAATCATCTAGAGTCAAGGTTTTCACTACCAGGTGGCTTGCCATGTCACGGTAGTTCTTCCACACCATACACTCACATGCAAACTCACATCTATGACCAGTTTAGAGTGACCAGTCCACTTACTGCATGTCTTTGGAATGTGGGAGGAAACTGGAGATTTCTTGAGAGTTCTGATAATTGATTGCTGAGGGAAATGCATAATTTATATGTACAAGGTCAAGCAGTTCAGTAAAAAATAAAGTTTAAAATTACTGGAAGTGAATAAGATATAGAAGCTTCCCTAGATGCAGTAATACTTCAGTGCATTATTGAGTGTTTTGAAAAGTATATTTAGCTTTTTGTTTGAGGGTTTTCATTAAAACAAAACATCTTGAAAAATGTGACATAGGTTCAAATGAAGATGACAAGAAAGAACTGTATAAAAGATCAGCCTGCCAAACAATAGTGCATGCATGTAACACAGAAGTTGGAAATCAAAAAATCTGTCTTGTAAAATAGGTGAGAAAAATAGCTTATCATAATGGCTATACTATCCATATTATCTTGGTAGGTAAATGACCTTACAAGTGTGAAAAAAGGTAAGCTTATTGAATTATATGAAGAAATGCAGAGAGCAAATAAAAATGCTGCAGTAGACACATTTGCAAAGAAATGGGCATGTGAATTTGATAAAGAAAATATTTCAGGGAAGATATTCAGCAGAATATATGGGACAAAGGAAAAGTGCAGTAAATGGGTGGCCACGGTGGTGCAGTGGTTAGCATTGTCACCTCACAGCAAGAAGTTCTCCAGTTCGATACTCGGCTGGAGTGCCTTCTGTGCGGAGTCTGTATGTCCTCCCTGTGGTTGTGTGGGTTTCCTCTGGGTGCTCCGGTTTCCTCCCACATCCTAAAGACATGCTGCAGGTGGATTGGACACTCTAAATTGGCCGTAGGTGTGAGTGTGTGTGTGTGTGTGTGTGTGTGTGTGTGTGTGTGTGTGTGTGTGTGTGTGTGTGTGTGTGTGTGTGTGTGTGTGTGTGTGCCTTCTGTGGAAGGTTGGGTGCCGAGCTGGCAACTCGACACTGTAAAACTCCACTGCCAATCATGAGCGGACAGGTGATCCGCTATGGTGACTCCTAACCTGGAAAAAGCTGAAAGAAGAAGCTAAAGGAGCTTTAATAGTGATATAAGACAAAAAAATAATGCTAGATTTGTGATACTAAGGGGCTACTGGCAAGGAAGCACAATTACGCTAGCATGAATTTATTTTCTACCAAAAACTGATGTTATGAAACTTAAGAAAATTTTGGTAGAAATAGCTTTCAGCCAAGAATATTACTTGTAGGTGGGGACTGGAACTTGATTTACAACAGTGAGGATGTATCTAGAGGACCCAGAAGGGAAAATATAACAAGAGGGTGTTGATTTCTGAAGAATTTATGAAAATACTTGGTATCCAAGATGTAAATTCAGTAGAAAGAACTCTAAGAAAATTTACATAATGTTCTTCATCTCACATTGCTGCAGTCCTTACACTTGGGTAGTCCGCTGTCCTCGGTCGGCCCGAATATCAAAGTATAAGGCTGACGTCGGTCAAGGCGCATTTGACTGACATCAGGACGTCAGGGTACAAATGCGCATGACCGACGTCATATCCTCAGTCTTTTTTGCCGCATGGTCCAATGCAGAAGCAGCATTGCAAGTGCCGGTTGGCGTTCTGAAATTTTTCGTTTTCGGAGTTTCAGACCGAGTCAAAGTTGGCTAAGTACCCCGTTGGGGAATATTTTAGTTTTTTCTTGCCTCAGTGGTTTACCGGATGTCAGAAAAAGTGAATAACTGTATTTCTTGTGGGAAACAGATACCGCATAGAGATTACCATACTTTGTGTATTCCTTGTTTAGGGCCTGAGCACGACGTTGTTGGGTGTCGCTCTTGTGCTAGATTCAATAAGCGCACTATAAAGAGAAGGTTAGATTGTGCCAGGTTAGTCTTCGGGAAGCGGTGCAATTATAAAATGTCGTCGGATGCTCCGACGCCCGCTTCTTCGAAGAAGCGCAAGGACAAAGCAGCTAAGCCTAGGCTAGAAGAACCGTCCGTCCCGGACGCCGGTTCTTTAGAGGTGTCGGTGGAGCCGGTGGTTCCACCGGAGGTTTCTTTGGGATCCCAGGGAGAGACTTTGTTATTGCAGGATGTGGCCTCTCAGGAGGCAGGTCAGGCTGAAGGGGCTTCTCAGGTTAATGTACTCCCCTCCCTTCCTAGGGTGGTTAGGCCCTCTCCTTCTGTTTCCAAGGCTTCTCCCAGAGGCAGGCCAGGTTTAGCTTCAGTTGGTGTCACCCCTAGTTCTTCAGGAACTGTGCCCAAGAAGCATATGCTTAAAATGGCAGAAGATTTGATTACTTTGATTAGGGGTTCTTTGCCCCCTCCTGATAAGAGGCCTAGGGTGGAACCTGAGCTAGGGAGTTTTGAGCAGGCTTCGGATTTTTCAGAGTCTTCGGCTGAAGACTTGCAGGAGTATTCTCCTTATTCTGATTCTGATGTGGATGATTCTACTCCTTCTGCTTCTCCTCCTGAGGATTTTTCTTTTTCAGAGACTCTTCATTCCATGAGGGAGCATTTTAAGTGGGAAGGTCAGGACTTCTCTGATTCCAGGAAAAGGCTTAGGGAATTTTTGTTTTTACCCCAGCATAGGCCTTTGGCTATACCTCCTGTTTTGGATGTGGTGGAAGATGTTTTAACAGAGGCTTCTCTTAATCCTGATTCTTTGCCTCCTGCTCCTGTTAAACCGGATAGGTATTACAGGGTGCCTGAAGCTCATAAGTATCTTTTTAAGAGTCCTAGGGCAGACCCAGAAACTGTTAGTCAGGGGCCTAAAGGTGTTAAGGCTTCTGTTGTCAAGAATCTGGTTCCTACAGATAAAGAGGCCAGGGCTTTGGATAGATGGGGAAAGAAAGTTTATACTTCTTCCACTCTAGCTATGAGGGCTTTGAATTGCCAGTTTCACATGTTGAAATACCAGAACTATCTCCTTTCACAATTGAAGTCTAAGGTTGATGCTCTGGCGGAAGGTATTGATTGTAAAGAGTTACAAGATTTAGTACATGTTTCTGAACAGGTGGGTAAGCATTCTTTGCAATGTGGTTTTGATGCTGTACAGGCCTCGTCTAGGGTGGCTGCTACTGGGTCAGTTCTTCGCAGGCACGCCTGGCTGAGGGATCAGAATTTATCTGACCATGTTAAGTCAAGGATTTTAGATGCTCCTTTGCAATCTGATGTGTTGTTTGGTTCTCCTGTTGAGGCAGTCTTAAAGAAAATGGAAGACAAGGCTAAGTCTATGCAGACTGTTAAAGATTTTTTGCAGGTTCAGCCTCCGAAGTTTAGTAGAAATTGGCCTACCAAGGGGTGGACGTATCCTTCTTATGATTCCCAGTCTAGGGGTAGGTCTAGACGTGGTAGGGGCAGAGCTCAGGGCTCTTTCAGGCCTAGAACAGGGAGTTCACCTGCACAGTCTTCGGGTGAGGGCAGGGGTCAGTCCTTTTGTAAACAGGCCCAATGACCTACCTTTTCAGCTGCCAGAGCCTTCTCATCTGGCAGCACCTTTGGGAGGAAGGTTGGCACTTTTCAAGGAAAATTGGAGTTTAATTACCCAAGACAGATGGGTACTGGATATCATACACCACGGTTACAGGTTTTATTTCCATACCTTGCCTCCTTTCAAAGGCATGCCAGACGTTCCGCCTCAGCAAAGAATAGAGGCTCACAAACAAATTTCTCTGTTACTTCAAATAGGGGCCATACAGCCGGTCCCTATGCCAGAAGTGGGCCTAGGATTTTATTCTCGCCTGTTCCTAGTGCCAAAGAAAGGGAACACGTGGAGACCAATTTTGGATTTATCTACCCTCAACACTTATCTGGACATTCCCAAGTTCAAAATGTTGACGTTACAACAGCTTTTACCTCTGCTGGGCAAAGACCATTGGATGGTAACTTTGGATCTCAAGGAGGCTTACCTTCATGTTCCTATCAGACTGAGTTGCAGGAAGTATCTGCGTTTTCGGACTGGGACTTCTCATTATCAGTTCTCTGCATTGCCCTTTGGCTTATCTACTGCGCCCAGAGTGTTCACGAAAGTTCTGGCTCCAGTGATAGCTTTCCTCAGGCTAAAAGGAATACAGATCTATCCTTATTTGGACGATTGCCTGATTCTGGCTCAAGGAAGGGACGAGCTTCTTCATCATTTGGAATATGTGATAGCAGTGCTAAGATGCCTGGGATATTCTGTGAACGAAATAAAGTCCAGTCTAGTACGCTCTCAGGACATGTGCTTTCTGGGTGTGAGACTGAATACAGCATCCCAGATGGCCTTTTTGACCCCGGACAAACAAAAGAATCTTTCCCTTTACTTTCATCAATTGTCTCATCAGTCCAGGCTGACTGCAAGGACAGTCCTTCAAACCTTGGGGTTCATGGCATCTTGTATTCTGGTGCTTCCCAATGCCAAACTGCATATGAGGAAGTTACAATGGTATCTCAAAAAAGTATGGACACAGCACTGCCAGGATCTGGACACTGTCATTCAAATAATACCTTGCATACAGAAGGAATTGTTGTGGTGGGCTCAGGAATGTCACCTAAACAAGGGACTCTCTGTGACCCGGCCAGAGGCGAGTCAGATTCTAACGACAGATGCCTCAGACAAAGCTTGGGGAGCTCATCTGAATGGAAAGTGGATACAAGACAAGTGGCCTGCCAGACTTCAACATCTACATATCAACTTGAAGGAGATGTTAGCAGTCCAGTTTGCATTAATAGCTTTCAAGGATTTACTTCTTCCAGGACAGGTGTTGATTCTAACAGACAACACAACTGTCATGTGGTACATCAACAAGCAAGGGTTAACACATTCTTATCCTCTATGCAGGCAAGCAATGATTTTGTGGGAGACTGCTCTCAGTTTACAGCTAAATCTTCAGGCAAGGTTTCTGCCAGGAGCACAGAACTCCTTAGCAGATGTGTTGAGCAGACGAATCATGGATCCCCACGAGTGGAAATTGGATCCTCATGTATTTCAGAAATTGACAGTGTCATGGGGAACTCCAGACATAGATCTGTTCGCTTCTCCACTAAACCACCAGCTGCCAAAGTTTTGCATGAAAAGGTTTCATCCCACAGCTTGGAAAGTGGATGCTCTTTCTTTCAATTGGAGCAATCTTCATGTGTATGCCTTTCCACCACTGCCTCTTCTCCCAAAGGTACTACTAAAGGCCAGACAGGACAAGCCAAGGATGATTTTGATAGCTCCAGATTGGCCTCGACAGCATTGGTACCCATTACTGAGAAGCCTGGTACGGAGCCTCCATGGCCTTTACCTTCGATTCCACACCTGTTGTCTCAGGAGGACAGTCATTTGCTCAATGTCAAGCTTCACTCTCTTCACCTAACAGCCTGGCATATTCTGTTTTGAACCATAGTGGGTCTCAACTTCCACAGCAAGTTTTGAAGGTTATTTTGGAAGCTAGAAGGCCTAGTACAAGGAAAGTGTACGCAGATAAATGGAAGAGATTTTTATTTTGGAGTGCAGCAAAGGATTTTGATGTTTCTGAGCCTAATTTAAGTGCGGCTCTTCAATATCTTACTGAATTACTGGACAAAGGTTTGTCCTTCTCTTCTATTAAGGTTCATGCTGCTGCAATTTCGGCTCACTATGATTGTGACCCACCATTGTTTTCTCATCCTTTGTTCAAGCAATTTCTTAGAGGGGCAAAGAATATAAGACCCCCTCGTAGAGCTCCTACTCCTGCTTGGGATCTCAATTTTGTGTTGGAGAAACTCACTCTACAACCTTTTGAGCCTGCAGCTACTACCGAGTTGAAATATTTATCATGGAAGACTGCTTTTTTTGTTGGCCATTACCTCTGCGAGAAGGGTGCCTGAGTTGCAGGCCCTTATGGCGGTTGAGCCTTTCTTAATTTTCCATAAGGATAGGGTATCTTTACGTACTAATCCTTCCTTTATGCCTAAAGTGGTTTCTAGTGTGGCTTTAAACCAAACTATTCATTTGCCTACTTTTTATGCAAATCCCCAAAATAAAGGGGAAAAGATTTTGCACACTTTAGATGTACACAGGCAGTTGCGATATTATTTGGACAGAACTAAAGGGTTCAGGCAGTCTCAGCAGTTATTTGTTTCTTTTGCTTTGAGTTCTCAGGGCAAGCCTGTGTCAAAACAAACTATTTCTAAGTGGATTGGGTTTTGCATTGCTTTCTGTTATTCCCATCATGGCAAGGAGATTCCAGCTGGGATTAGGCCTCATTCCACTAGGGCTACTGCCACTTCAACAGCTTTTGAGGGGGTGGCAACTAAGGATATTTTGGAGGCAGCTACTTGGAGTTCAGTGCATACTTTCTCTAGGCATTATCACCTACCACTTTATTCTAAATCTAGGGCTGGGTTTGCCACTGCTGTTTTGCAGGGCATTTTGGCAGCTCCTGCTTCCTTATAGTTTGGCCATCCTCCCTTACCTCTGCTTTGGGATTCTACCCAAGTGTAAGGACTGCAGCAATGTGAGATGAAGAACATAGTACAGTTTTGTACCTACCATAAATGTAGATGTTCAAGATCCACATTGCTGCAGTCCAATTTACCCTCCCTCCTTCCCTCTGTAGTTAGAGGCGGTTGTGTGGGTTGGGTTGTTAATATGGTGTATCTTGTATATATTGTACATATTTTTAGTGCTAGGATGGTTGGTTGTTTGTTTGCTGTCTTTTGGTTTTGACCTTTCTTTTTAGGGTCTTCTGACATCTGGGGCAAGAAAAGACTGAGGATATGACGTCGGTCATGCGCATTTGTACCCTGACGTCCTGATGTCAGTCAAATGCGCCTTGACCGACGTCAGCCTTATACTTTGATATTCGGGCCGACCGAGGACAGCGGACTACCCAAGTGTAAGGACTGCAGCAATGTGGATCTTCGAACATCTACATTTATGGTAGGTACAAAACTGTACTTTATTCCCCTAGCTACAGTAACTGGGCTAGTCTAGATATTAATTATATTTAACATGAACACGTGCATTTAATTGAAAGTTTTAACACACATCCAATAACTGTTTCAGATCAAGGCCCAATAAAAACTAAGATAAAAATGCAGGGCAATGAAGTAAGAATGAGATGATGGTGCTTTCCCACCTACCTGTGAAAAAGAGAGGAATTTAAGGAATGGATAGTGGAAATTATTTGAGAGATATTAGGGGAAGATAGATTTTTTTTCAGAAGTTGGAAAATAGTTAATCAATGGAATAAAATGAAAATGTAGTTTAAAAATAGGGTAGAAATAAAGGAAAGAGATATGATTAAAAAGTAATAGGAGTTATTTAGAAAGGGTGACAAAGATGAAAGTATTGCAGAATAAGGGGAATGTCACAGAACAAGAAGAGCCACAGTTTCAGAGTGCTAAAGAGAACATGAAGGAGTATCTGGATAATATGCATGAGTTTAAAAAGATTGCTGATAAACTCCAGAGCAGAAGAACTTATAACATAATGACTTAGGCAACAGAAATTAGAAAGAGGCTTTCCCCAAACTTTGGGAGCCTGTAACAAGAAAAATAACCAGAGATTCTGTAAAGGTATTATGAGATATTTCAGAAGTTTTATGAATGTTTGTATAAAGCAGAGAAAAGTAGAAGTCAAGAAAGAGAACAAATGGAAATATTTATGGAAGTGTGCAAGGGTTAATGAGGCTCAACAATTAATAGCTAAGATAGGAGGAGATGAGACAAAATGGCAATTTATAATTAATCTGCAGGAAAGTCTCCAGGAACAGATGGTATTCACGTGGATGTTTGGAAGTTAAGAGGAAAGAAAGTGATAAAGATCTGGAAGGTTTTGTTCAACAGTATTTTAAAAGGAGGGGAAGCACAAAAATCTTGGAAGAAAGCTGTGGAGACTGTAATATCTAAAGATGGCAAAGACCCATCAGACCCAGCTTCATAAGGACCCATTTCAGTTTTCAACCATGATGATAAAGTGTTTGTGTCTATATTTCCTAGAAGAATGACAATGATGTTGCCAAAATCGATATGGATCAGTGCAGTTTTGTGGAGGGAGTGAACATTTGACAACATTAATAGAACAATGATGATCCAGAGGGAAGCAAAATGTTAGAAAATACCACTGTTGCTGGTGAGTCTTGATGCAGAGAGAACATCTGTCAGAGTAAGCCTGGATTTTATGTGTAGGGCAATGGAATAATTTGCATTCACTGATGCACTAAGGTTAATGTTAACTCAAAACCCATATTCTTTTAGCCTGTATGTAACTTTCTTTATGTTGCCTTTGTTATCTCATCTGTTATTCCCCATCAGTGTAGTACTGCATATTCTGAATACATATGATCCATTGCCTTTTTACAGTTGACTGGTATAGCTGCCACTCTGAAACCATGATAATTTTATGGGAATAACCTTTTATCCATGTTAATACTTAAGAACCATTTTGTTGATTCTTTTCCACTCCATGTTCAGATTAACTGCTCCCTAATGTAAGGTATTCAGTTCTGAGTAATACATGCTGCAAACTGGAGAATAGTGGGATGATAATAACTTTGAAATCTGTATAAACAAACATGTTCTTTCTGACTTTGTCTTTTTGTCACAGAAACTGAGGTAATCGCCTCTTAGTCTCTGCAGTTGACATTGGACATGTTCTGATACTTTCCATCATCTGTAACTCCAGCAGAGCTGGAGTGTATATGGAACCATATATTTTAAAAATTGATCTAATAATGTTATTTTTATTCATTCCTCAGCTGTTGGGTTCGGGTCCGACTCGGCTGCTTCTCCCAGCTTGTGGAACACTGAAACTCTTGAACTCCTCCCTTTACCCATAATGTCCTAGTCACCTAACATATCTGAGATCTCATTGTTGTCTAAGTGCTTGGACGTGGTCACTGTTTGCTCTCAAGTGAACGTATTGTTTTCAGTGAGTAAAAGTTAAATTTTCTACTGTAATCTTTCTTGCATTATCCTCACATACAATCTTCTATTATTTCTCCCTATTTCTCTGTTTAGAAAACTGTTATATACTCATTTTTTGAGTATCCTTTAAATACCATTGTTGGTATTTCATTGATACTTAATAGTAATACTATTATTACCATTGTTGCTATTTTCTTACTAATCTCTTCACTTATTTAAAAAAAATCTTCTTTTCTTAATTTTTTCCATTACTGTAACCTATAATTATGTCAGAGAAACCTTCTGATTTCAAAAATTGCATGGCCTGTGGCCATAAGATTCCTATTTCAGAAGCTCATTCAAAATGCATCTACTGTTTAGGTGCAGGGCACCTTGCATCAGATTGTGACATTTGTAAGGCCTTCAATCTGTGAGCTCTGATCGACAGGAAGAACTAGTTGATTTTATGAGGCTTGTTACCTTTAAAACCTGCTTCGACAACCTCTGGGGCTCAAACCCACAAAAAAGTTGACAAGAAAGACGATTCTCTTCATAGAGAATCAAGAAAAGGATCACCAGATCTGACTACTTCTTCAACTGTGGTATATAAACCTCACAGTAAAGTGGCCAATCGGATCCGAAATGTCATTTGAAAAAATCCCATTAGATCAGATCACTGCAACTGGTACCGAATTCTGTCTTTTCTTGGCTCCCTTCCCCTTTTTTGGAATGGTCATTGAGATGACATTCTATACCATCTTCAACAGCATCATCCAAGAGTCTGACCAAAGCTGATGTGGACAGAATGATGAGGGAATTCCTCTCGATGCAGATTCAAATATGAGTTTTTCCGGCTCCGACCCCATCAGGTCCAGGAACCCCTTGTCAGTACTACTCTCCCTTTTTTGGGTCCTTCTCTGGTCTGTCTTTTGGTTTCGAAGCCATTGGATCCAAAGATCCTGGAGTCATCTACCTCGGATCCGAAAATGGGGTCTATATCAGATTAACGAACTTTTAAAAGTTCGAACACCATATGGTTGACACTTCCATTTCTGCACTGTACAGAGATCTCCATTGAAACGTTCGAACATTTAAATGTTCGATCATATGGTGTCTACCATATGATGTTCGAACATTTAAATGTTTGACAACGTAATATAGACCCCGAAAATTCTGGTATCTTCCACTCTGGTGGCTCTCTGAATGGCTCAGCACCAAGAACTTCAGAGCTGGATGACTCTTGGAACCATAGCATCATCTCTGGATCCAGGGTGCTGGAGTTGACTCCAAAGCTGCTGGAGCCATCTTTACCCCTCAGAGCTTCGGCGCTAGATAGCTCAGCTCCAACTTCCATTAGTCTGCCTTTGGGGTGGATGGAGCCTGCAGTCTGTAAGCATGTCTTACTGGATCCATTGGTTTCCTTTTCTCCGAGGCATTCTGCTTTCGAGGTGGTGGTGAGAGCTTTCTCTTTTCCCAGAGTTCGGACTTCTCCTCCCTCTTTTGCTTTGACTACCCAACTCCATTTGACTCTGTGTCTAGAGCCTTAACCAGCTGTGCCACTGGGACTGCCAGCCCAAACTATTCTCCAGAACACCTAGTAGGATATACTAATCTCTTCTTACACTTACCTGGAGCATCCCACCAAAGAAGTTCCTAGGAAGAGAAAGTGTAAAAGGAGGTACTTGAACTCTCCACAAGAGCCTGTCACAGAAGATATCGACTTTAATTAGAGGGAAGGGTCTCCAAGATCACCACCTGACCATGTCTCATTTGGAGACATCCTAGAATTTCTAAAGCAAATGGATGGTTGGTCCCCCAAAAACCCTCCCAAGAGGAGTCAGTATTCCTGGAGGCTTTTCGAGCTGGCCCTTCTACCTCCTGGGTGACTCCAACCACCAGTGAGTTTATTGATGTGGTCTCTTGACAGGCATGGAAGGACGCTGATATCTTCGAGTTTATCCCTAAAAGATCAGATAGGATCCTGGCACCACCGAAGGAAAGAACATATTGGAGCAAGGGAGTACCAGTTGATGCCATGGTCGTAGTGGCAGCCATAAAGAAGGATCTAATGGAGCAAAGTTCCTCTGTCCACCCCCCCCCCCAACAGGGAGTCTGGGGTGCTGAACAGATTTGGGAAGCATGTCTATGTTTTGATGACCTTTCCCTTTGGTCGCTGAATTACTTGTCCCACTTCAGTAGACTTTAGAGGGCTTTGGTTAAGGAACTTACCAAATGCTTCACTGGGACCATATCCTCTGAGGCAGAGAGCACTATTGCTGCACAGTTGGCTACCCTTCAGTCCATTTCAGAGTCATCCATGAGGCTTATCTCCCATGCAGCTGAAGGTACCTCACTGGTGGCAGGTTCAGGCATTTCTGTCAGAAGATATGCCTGGATGAGCTTGTGTGATTTTGCAGAACCCTTCAAATCTTCCTTCATCAGTACTTCTTTTGATGGAAGTTCCTTATTTGGCCCCAAAGTAAAAGACACACTTTCTAGGTTTGAGCAGGAAGGATAAACCCTGTCTCCTGTGGGCATATGTTTTTCGAGTCCTCAGTGGACCTTCTCTAGGAACCAACAAGGCAGATGGAAAATATGGTTCAAAAAATCCCAGTCCCTTCCAAGATTCATGTGGAAGGGGGGGACTCTAATGGAAGATGCCTTCCCCACAACAGAGGTGGTCTGTATAACCAGGGATTTAGAGATACCTTGTCTGACAGGTCCTATAAGCACTCCTGAAAGGATGTCTGACTGTTTATCTCTGGAAGCAGTCAGGGGTCATTTATTCCTGCACCAGAGAGCCTTGGTTCATGCATTTTGTTTCATTGCCTACTGGAAAAATGTTTAAACAATAAATTTAAAATGCGCTCTAACTTAAGTCTAACAAGTGTGCTGTATTATAGAAGGAATATAATTTAATAAAGTCAAGAAGGTGCATCAAAGAACGCATGTATGTTTATTATTTTGTGTGCAAGGGGCTTATGATTTGACAATAGCCCAAAGGTACTCTTTATCCACCACTGGCCAGATGTATTTTCTTTGGATGTGGTGTGGGTTTCAATGCTGTTTCAATGAATGTGAGTTTCAAGGGCAGAGAAGTTTTAATGCAAGTCTATTTCCATTGTGAGACAGTATTGCTTTGTTTAGCAGATATCTATTAGTGTTTGTGCATTGTGCTATAAAATGTGAAAATAAAATCCAAATAATCATTGTAGAAGTAAAGCACTATGCACACGTTAGTGTTTATGGTAAATGAGGTGAAATAGCCAGGTAATGGGACATTGTAATGGCTGCAGGGGGACTCTACTGCCATATTTTGGTTGTCCTTCAGTTTACGTTTGAAAGTTGGTATCCCACAATTCATTTGAGTGAGCAGGGTTACGTAATTATGTATGCAAATTTACATTAATCAGCATACATATTTGTACCTATTTTTCATGGGCCTTGTCCAGATTTTGGATGTTTCCAGGTTGAGAGGTATGATGTTCACAATCGCAGTTTTATCTACACAGAACCAAACATCTGAGGAAATCGGAACAATTATTTGTTTCTTTTTGGTATCAAAATTAGGCAAGCCAGTGTCTAAAGTGACTTTAGCCAAATAGTTAACTGTTTGTTTTCCATTTGTTTATGAAAAATTGGGTTTGTCTTTACAAAAACCACCAAAAAAAGCTCATTCCACCAGATCTGTGGCAACTTCTTCAGCCTTTTTGTCTATATCTTCATTGGAAAATATTTTGCAGTTGCAGCTTGGGCTAATTCTCATACCTTTATTGCTCATTACAAATTGGATCTGGTCTCTAGGGGAAGAGCTGCATTTGGCGCAGTGGTGCTTAGGAATATCCTTACATAGAGTCCTCCAGGATTCAGGTAGCTGGGAACTCTGTCCCAACAGTTGAGGAATGAATGAAAATGACATCATCAGATAAAAAAAGTTATGTACACACCATAATGTTCCCTCTGTGTAGTCCAGTTTTATTATTTTTCAACTTCCCTCCCACAACCCCCTCCTTGTTTGACTCTTGGAAGGGTTGAAAGATGCTGGAGGAAAAAGAAGTTACGTCTTACCATAACGTTCCATCTGTATTGTTGATCCTCATTCAGTCATTACATGTGGGTATCGGTTCTGACCTCGGAACCGAGTCATCTTTCAAGCTCGCGTCAGCTACAAACTCTCAAGCTAAAACTCTTACCCAGAATTCCCCTCTCCCTGTTACCTCAGATTGAGTTTGCAAGTCAAAAGAAGGTAGAGGCTATCTCTGGTCAAATGACCTACCGGATGGTGAGATCCACTAGAAGCCACAGGAGGGGGAAGGAGGCAGGGTTGTAATGACTGAACAAGGATCAACAATACAAATGGAACGTTATGGTAAGACATAACTTCTTTATCTGATATTGTTGATCCTCGTTCATTCCTTACATGTGGGACAGAGTCTCCACCTACCTTTATTCCTGGGAGACTCTCATGGAAGGACATTCCTGAGCACCATAGAACCAAAAGATGCTCTTCCCCTGGAGGCCAAATCCAATTTGTAATGATTGATGAAGGTATGAGGAGTAGCCCAAGTTGCAGTGCACAAATGTCATGTAAAGAGGCTCTGGCATGGAAGACAGCAGAAGTTGCCACCGACCTTGTAGAATGAGCCTTTATGGTAGTAGGTAATGGAATATTATGTTGTCTATAAATGAAGGTCACGCAGTCTTTCAACCATTTAGCCAATGTGACTTTAGCAACAGCACATCCTAATCTAGGTCCATAATAGGCCAAAAATAACTGGTTTGATTTATGAGAGGCGTTAATCCTGTTCAAGTAGAAGCAAATGTGCCTGTGAATATCTAGGGTATGTAGGCAATATTCACCTTTGTTTGAATGATTGGGGAAGAAAACTGGCAATTCAATGGTTTGATTAATGGACATTTCAGAGATAACTTTTGGCAGAAAGGAAGGATTAGTTCTCAGTGATACTCTATCTCTATGAAAAAACAAATATGGACTCTTGATGCATAAGGCTTGAAGCTCAGAGATACATCTGGCAGAAGTAATGGCGACCATAAACAAGGTTTTCCATGACAGATATTTGAGGTTGCAAGAAAAATCTGGTTCGAAAGGTGGCATTGTCAAAGCTTGTAGGACTAATGACAGGTCCCATGATTGAGTAGGTTTTCTAAAAGGGTTTTTTTAGATGATTCACGCCTTTTATGAAAGTCTTGCATAATTTGTGTGACATAAGAGAGGAGTCTTGGACACCATCATGGAAATTAGATATTGCAGCCAAATGAACTCTAATGATAGAGGCAGATAGATCGGATTGAAATAGGGTAGCTAGATACTCCAGTACTATCGTCACTGGTGCTGAAAAAGGATCTACTTGTTTTTCTTTCAGGCAAAAGGCAAATCTTTTCCACTTGCTGAGATATGTAATTCTGGTGGAAGACTTATGAGATGCTATAAGAATGCAACGTACTGACAAAGAAAGATCATTCTGCCTGGCAATCAAGGGAAATGGAGGAGCCAAGCTGTGAGCTTCAGGCTATTCAAGTTGGGGTGAAACAAATTCTGTGGATGGGAGATCAACCCCGGGGTTGGATGGAGAATCCACGGTTGATCTAGCAGGTGAGGCCAAAGGAAGGGGAACCAAATCTGACGAGGCCAGTATGGTGCTATGAGGATTACTTTGCTCTTCAACTGGCAGCCTTTCTTTAGAAACTGGGGAAAGAGGGGGAGAGGTGGAAATGCATAAAGTAGACCAGAGGGCCAATCATGGACTAGAGCATCCCTGGGTGACTGTCCCAGAGGGGGAATCAGGGTGAAATAGTTGCTGCATTTGTAGTTGTTCGGAGACGCAAAGAGGTTGCAGCAAGGAAGACCCCAGCGGTTGAAAATTTCCACCGCTATCAAGGAATTCAGGGACCACTCGTGAGGTTGTAGCATACAACTGCTGAGTTTGTCTGCTATCATGTTGGAACTCCCGGGAATGTGCGTTGCTAGAAGAAAATGGTTGGTAGCCATCGCCCAATGCCATATCCTCATGGCCTCTCGACAAAGTAGGTAAGATTTGGTTCTGCCTTGTTTGTTGATGTACCAGACCACCGCCATGTTGTCTGATTGTATCGCAATAGTTCCAGACGGCAGCAGGGGATGGAATGCTCGCAACGGCAGAAGCACCGCCCTCAGCTCTAGAAACTTTATATGCAGATGGGCCTCCATTTCGGACCAAGTACCTTGGACTGTCTGTCCCTGACATAGCCCCCCCCACCCCATCAGGGAGATGTCTGTGGTCACTGTAGCCTTGGGCTGTTGGGGGGAGAAGGGGCGAGACCATTGTGATGGGTTGTGGGCCATCCACCAATTTAAATCCTGTTTGCACCTGTGAGTTACCCGAATCTAGGCTGAAAGAGGTTACAGAAACCTGGCCATGGGGACAATGGTGATGGAGGCTGCCATGGAATCCAACACTTGTAGAACAGAGTGAGCTGTGGATTTCTCCCTTGAAAGGATTGGGATCAGTTGCTTTATCCTTAGAATTCTGTGCTCTGGAATGGATGCACTGCAATTCTTTGTATTCAAGATGAGCCCTATGAATTCTGTGGACTGAGAAGGGGTGAGATTGGATTTTTGCCAGTTTATGGTTATGCCTAGCCTTTCTGAAGAAAGGAGAGAGTATGCCAGGGCTTCTTCCAGTAGGTGTCTGGTGGGGGTGGAGATGAGCCAGTCATCTAGGTATGGAAACACCTGGAATCCTTGTAGTCGCAAGTGAGATGTGACAACTGCCATGCACTTTGTGAACACTCTGGGGGCTGTAGAAAGTCCAAAGGTCAGTACTCTGAACTGGTAGTGACTGGCTCCCGCATGGAAGTGAAGGAATCTTCTTGATGGTCTGTCCACTTTTATGTGGTAGTACGCATTTTGAAGATCTATCAAGCACATCCAATCATCTTTGTCCAAAAGCGGAAGGATAGACTGTATTGTGACCATCTGGAATTTTTCTACTTTTACAAACTTGTTCAATACACTGAGATCCAAAATTGGTCTCCAGTCCCTGGTTTTCTTTGGCACCAAAAATAGTCTTGAGTAGAATCCAGATCCTATATGGTCTGCAGGGACTATTTGGATGACTCTTTTTCTTAGCAGTTTTGAAATCTCTAAAGCTGCTTTTTCCCTTTGACTGGGTGGAATGTCGGGTAAGTTTGTTAGGAGAGCAGGACAAAGGTCGAAGCGAATATGATAACCTCTGGTTATTATCCTTTGTACACAAGAATTGGTGGTGATGGTTAAGGCAGAAGGGTACAAGGAGAAATGACCCCCAACCACTTCCAGATGAAAGCAGTTGGGCCGCTCTTCAGGAGTGCTGGTAGGATTGGCCAGGGAAACAGTCCCTGGAATCCTGGTTATGCGGACCCCCTCTGCCCTGAAAAGGGCGTCTTCCCTGTGAGTTTCCCCCTCTGCCTCTAGGGGAGAACTCGGCCTGTGTGTCACGGAAAGGACCCTGAGACTTTTTGTACCATATCTTCCCACTCTTCTGGTTTCTGGAGAAAGCCCATTGAGGGGAAAAATAATGGACACCCACGGCAGAAAGGGTCTTACTGTCCTGTTCACATCTGGCCAGTGTGCTTTTAACCTTAAACAATGAAGAGGCTTCGATGGGAGCATTGAGAAAGGAAGTCTTGAAGGGTTCTGCGAAATTACACAAGCGCATCCAGGCTTGTCGTCTCAGAACAATGTCTGAACTCGCTGTTCTAGCTGCTCCTTATGATGTGTGAGATATTAGGCGCATGGAGGAGTTAGATATTGATTCAGTGGTGGCCAGCTGAGAGGCCACTTTGTCACGGACCTCATCAGACACAACACCAGCCAAAGTTTCAGAGAGCTCAGAAATTAAATCTCTTTGAAGCCTGGTAAAGTGTGCCATATAGTTCAGGGACCTGATTGCAAAGGTCGCTGATGTAAAAGTACGCTTCCCTATTCTGTCCATAGCCCGGGACTCTTTGTTGGGTGGATAGACTGTCTGGCTTTCTTCTTCCACCAGGTCCTTTATAGTTGTGGCCGCCACCACCAAAGCATCTATAGGAAGACCTTTGGACCAATGGGGATCAATAGCAGGAGGGGACAAAATTTTATCTGGCCTCCGGAGAATGGCCTCAATGGTGTCAGGAGCCTTCCATGTACGCTGCACGATGATCCGGACCAGTTCGTCGGCAGGTGGAGTAACCCAGGAGGTAGGGGGCCCAGCACAAAAGGCCTGCAGGAACACAGACTCTTCAGAGGTCGGGTTCGAGGGCTGCCAGTCACCTCTCTGTTTAAGAATTTCAAAATATCACCAAAGGATACCTCAGAGGGTGAGCGAGGGGACCCTTCCCCATCATCAAAGTCTGTGTCTTCAGTAAGGGACTCCTCTGTGGAGTCCATGTGCTTCCTCTTGCATGAGCTGTTTTGATGAACTTTCTCATAGGGAGAAGCTGGGGAAGATGGCGCAAAAGGGGTCTTCTGTGGGAGTATATCCTGAGGCCCTTGTGCCCGGTGTCCACTAGGAGCGACTTGTGTACATTGCGGTCCAGAGGAGGGCAGGGAGGGTGATAGCTCAGGATCGCCAACCAATGCCAGAGCCTTCTCCATTAGCTGGAATGCCTGTCCAGCTGAAGAGGGGTGAGTGCCCAGGGCAGGGATCACCCCTCTCCTAAGTGGCTCAGCCTTCTGACTCGGAGTCCCTGGATGGCTGTGAGACACCAAATTACATATGCCACAGCTGACATCCTGGGTCATAGCAAAACTCTCCTGCCACAAAGGCAACTGCGGCTCCTTAGTGAGGTTCATAAAGGGAACCATAGAGGGGGGAAGACTGTGCTATATCAAGGGGCTTCAAAGGCAATGAAGGCAGGAGAATAAGTAGGCCTCCTTGGTAAAGGGTGATCACCTCCCGAGGAAGAATAGGTCCTGGGGGGGCAGGGATACCTCTGGCCAAAAGCACTTGTTCCACAAGACGCAACACATTGTGTTCAGAGAGGCTTCTAGTGGATTTCACAGACATGGCTGAGGGGGAGTCAGGTCTATCCAAAGACTGAGCAAGCTTGCTGCCCACCACTGAGGTCTGCACTGAAAACAATGAACTACAGGTGTCTGCACCATGGAAATCATCGGTGCCGAAGTCATGGTCTGCACCAACGATAAGGTCGGTACCGAAGTGGTTGCCGGCGCTAAGGCTGGAACTGAAAAATCTGTGTCGATAACTGAATGGTCGGTGCTGATAGGGTAGTCGGTGCCGGGTAAGTCGTCAGAGCCGAAAAGGCAATGGGCATCGAAAAATCCATCGACGTTGTGGCAGTTTGCATCAACTGGATAGTCAGTGACAGTAAAGAAGTCTGAATTGAGGAGCCCCTCGGTACCGATATGGTAAAGGGCATGCTAGTCGGTGCCGAAGTCACAGATGTCTCCAGTGGCCTCGGTGCCGACGGTCTAGGTACCGAAAGCACCGGAGCCGAAGAAGTCAAATCCAAACTGGGCAGCTCAGCTTTCTTGAGTCTCGGTTCCTGGGGGTCCCCAACAGGGGACAAAGGAAGAGGCTTGGCCTTTTTAAGTTCATCACTCTTTTTCTTATGGGATCTTGGAGGGGTTGAAGCCTCTGACCCAGAAATAGCCTTTGAAAAGGGAGATTTAAGTAGCCCCTAAAATATTAATTTTTTTTTTTCTCTATCAATGTCCTGTTAGAGAAATTCTTACAAATTCCGCAGGGTGGGTCAACTGTTAAATGAGGCACACCCAAGCAATAGACACACACGGAATGTGCATCTGAAGTAGGTAATTTATGGCCCCAATCTAAACATCTTTTAAATCTTGGACTACCTTTTTTATCTGCCATGATAGAAAGAAAGAAGGAAACCCAGAAAAAATACCAGCAATGGTACTAGAATTACCCGAATGTAAGAAGGAAAGGGAGTTTACCAACGATGGTAAAAAAGAAATTACCTTGCGGTAAAGGTGGAGGAAAGGAATAGAAAAGATTCAAGAAAGGATAGTCACTAAATGCGATAGGGTAAGAGAAAACTATCTAATAACTTTTCTGTGAGAAAAGGCTGTTTTAGAATTTAGAATGACGAAAAATATTGTACTTAGCTCAAGAGAAGTAGCTTGACACGACCGAATGGCGATGCGGCAAATGAAATATGAGGTAACAGGGAGAGGTGAATTCTGGGTAAGAGTTTTAGCTCGAGAGTTTGTAGCTGACGCGAGCTTGGAAGATGGCCGGCTCAGTTCCAAGGTCGGAACCGATACCCACACATAAGGAATGAATGAGGATTAACAATATCAGATCTGCTGTTCCTTTGTTTGAGTCCCAGATTCTGTTATTTTATTATTTGCTTCTGCTCAGTGGGTATGAGGGGCAAAACACAACATCTGACGTATGTTAGGTTACTAGGCCATTATGGGTAAAGGGAGAAGCTTGAAAGTTTCAGTGTTCCACGAGCTGGAAGAAGCAGCTGAGTTGGATCCAAGGATCAAGTCCCCAACCCAACAGTTAAAGAAGAATGAAAATGGACAACACAGATGTAACATTATGGTGAGTAGTACATAACCTATTAGCTTTTTCATCCAGCATAATCTTGTTTTTATGACTTTCAGTGTCCCCATTTCATTAGTAGAAACCTATTCAACCTCTGTCAAAGCTACATCTTTATTTTTATTTTTTTTTTTTGCTGTAGCACAGTTGTACCATTTTATAACTGTGCAGTATCTAGTAGAATATAGGCAGTGATGGGCCACATCTTATCAATGCATTCTACTTGAATATGATATGTTTATTTTTTTAGGACACTGGAACTTTAATCTCACTCTCCAAAATAACTGTGTTAACTTTATACAGCTTTTATAGTAAAACCAGTTTTTAGTGATATGCTTGAAAGCATTTTCTTGTAGTTTACAGCTGAAGTTCTAGACAGTGTAACACTTATAGTTGTACCATAGTTCATGGATGTGGATTTCATTCATGAGGGGCAATGTACAAATATTTTTGAATTGAGCACCAAAACACATAAGAACACCACTGTGTACTATGTGTTCTTGTCACCAAATTTTTTTGTGGCTTGAAAGCACAGCATGGCAGAGACTGGCTTCTCAGCTTTTTGGCTAGGAAAAAGTATAGTATCTGCTCTTACCATTTTAATAGCTATTGGGTGAAGCATGCTGTTGTCTGATATACCCTTCTCAATTGCTGTTCCCTACTCCTGTTTGCTTTCATTAAGCAGCAAGTCAGTGGCACTAAGGTATTTATAATATGGTAATGAAGAGATCTAGTGCTGTGAAAGCTTCAGTTGGTGGGAGTTCATCAGCATTTCTGTGTGGGGGCTGGGGTACTGTGGATACTTTAGTAGATTTATCTGTAAAACCGGAAACTCCATTGTCAGTAGGTTTTTCCTAATATAAGTACTTTTTTTTCACTTAAGTGCTGATTTTGCTGTTAGCAGGGAAGGGGGATCACTTTGAGACCAGACAGGCTACACCAGCTGTAGGTAGTTTGTATAGCTGCACCAAAGAAATGCCTCTGGGTGGACACACTGCCAAAAATAAGCCTCACTCAGTGAAAACAAAACAGTTTATTATTATTACTGAAGAAGTCCTTATGTGAGAAGGACGAAAGCGCTTAATAAACTGTTTTGTTTTCACTGAGTGGGGCTTATTTTTGGCAATACGTTCACTCAGAGGCTTTTCTAGTGCATTAATGCCTTAGGTATCAATGTGCTTTTTTCTCAATTTGTATAGTTGGGACCAGCCTGTACCCAGTTGGTGTAATGGCTCTGAATTGTACATGTTCATGGGAAGAAGGTCATTTGCATGCATCCATGCTTTGAGAACAGGGCACTGTGGCTAGCCAGTGGGGTAAGGCAGTGTGCACAGGGACTTAATCCATTTTTCAGCTCTTTATATATCAGAAAGGGCTTTGTTTGCCTGGTTCAATGATGTAGGTGGATAGAGAGCATACAGGGAACCAGGTGACTGGGATTTGATTAGCAGCCTTGGCAGCAGAGGAAAGGAGTGATGGGGTGTGGTGTGCTCACATCTCCACGAGTGTGGGGAGGGTAATGGGCATTTGGGGAGCTATTAGGAGGGGGGGTATCCATATTCATCAAAGACACCCACACCTCAAGACTGGTGGCAAAGCATGATGCATCGGAGACCATCCAGGTGCAATTAACCATAGGCAAGACTGCTCTGCAAATTGTAGCATGTTACAGGCCACCCTCACAAACTCAGGAACCTCACATGGCCTTCCTGAAAACACTAGAGGGGATAAATGTATCACCAAACACCATCATATTAGGTGACTTCAATTACCCTAATATAGACTGGGAACACTACTCAAGCCCAAACACCCTAGCCCAAAAGTTCCTGGAATTCATAAACTCAAATGCCATGGAACAACTAGTCACCATCCCCACAAGAGGAGAAAACATACTTGATCTCATCATCACGAACATGGGAGCACAATGTTCAACACCGGAAGTATACCCCTCACTGGTGAGATCAGATCACAAACTAATCTCGCTGGAGGTCCTCATCCCACCCCCACCTGAAATAAAAAAGACCACAGTAAAGAACTTCACGAAAGCCGACTTCACACTTCTAAAGACTAGTGTGGTCTCCTTAAAGGCCCCCGAAATGGCGGAAAACAGTACTCAAGCCGCTGAATCACTTACAAATGCCTTCTACCAGCACCTGCAGGACTGCATGGATAAGGCAATCCCAAGCAAAACAAAGACTCTTTGTACCAAAGGCAAGCGTCCACTCTGGTGGACCCCAGCCATAAACAAACTCTACAACAAAAGGAGGAAGCTACTACAAGATAGAGCAAAATCCTTAAAAGGTAAGACACCCTTGATCACTATAAGTAAAAACTAAGAGCTCTCATAAAATCATCCAAAGCAAATTTTGAGAGAAAAATAGCTAAAGACTCAAAAGACAATCATAAGGCCTTCTTTAGCTATGTTAGAAACCTGGGAGGAAACTCCCAGATATGCTCAGAACTAGTTCAAAATGATGTGAAGATTACTGATCCTACAGACATTGCCAACATACTGGCCGACAGGTTCAGTGCAAACTCCCCCCCCCCAAAGGGAGAGATATCTATACCAAGCGATTGCAGCCCCCAAACATCTCCAACGCCCAAGTGAGAACTGCTCTCTCCAAAGCAAAAAACACAGCATCCATGGGACCTGATGGTGTCCCCGGCTGTGTGCTCCACGAACTCAGTGAGGAATTAAACCCACAGCTAGGACAGCTGTTTAATCATAGTCTTACCTCTGGATACGTACCCAGGGAGTGGCGCACTGCAACTGTGGTCCCACTTCACAAAGGCGGTGCCTCCACCGACCCTGGAAATTACCGGCCCATTAGCTTGACAAGCCTTATCTGCAAAGCCATGGAGAGGATCATAATGGACCTCATAAATAAAGACATAGGGAATTTGCAGACTTTGGGTCCATCCCAGTTTGGCTTTGTCAAAGGCAGATCATGCCTTCTAAACTTGGTTGACTTTTTCGAAACAGTCACCAAAGCCATTGATGAGGGAAAGGCAGTCCATACAGCCTACCTCGATCTGGCGAAGGCCTTCGATACAATACCCCACTCGGGTATCATTGAAAAACTCATCAGCTTAAATGTTAACCCATACATCACAAGATGGGTTGCAAACTGGCTGAGTGACAGAACCCACAGGGTCAGAGTTGCTGGCGCCATGTCAGACTCAAAGCCTGTCACAAGTGGTGTACCACAGGGCTTAGTCCTGGGCCCACTCTTGTTTGGCATCTACTTTTCCGAAGTACAAGCAAACACAGGAGGGTTATGGCTGACAAAGTTTGCAGATGACTGCAAACTGGGCGCCATAGTAGAAAACACATCTGACACAGATATCCTTCAGAAGGGTCTCACAGAAACGGATAACTGGTGCCAGAGCCATGGCCTAAAGTTAAATGCCAAAAATGCATAGTCATACCCTTCGGGGAAAACAAGGTTACCCTTAGCTACCAAATAGGTGACAATCCACTGAGCACAGAAGAAGTTATCAGGGACCTGGGGACCCAGGTTGATAGTAGTCTGTCATTCGACACCCATGTAGCTAAAGTAGTTAGGAATACCTTCTACATTGCCCACCTTATCATGAAGGGATTCTCATCTAGATCAAGGGAGGTCATAGTCTCCCTATACTCATCACTCATCAGACCAATGATTGAGTACAATGCCCCATTCGAATGTATCTGACCCGACACTTGCAGCAGCTGGAGAGGCCACAAAGTTCCTCACCAAAAGGATAAAGGGTCTCAAACATCTGTCCTATGCTGCCCGACTGAAAGAACTCCAGCTCTATTCAGTCGCACCGCTTGCTCAGAGGTGACCTTTGCCTAACATACAAGGCCATGTCAAACCCAGATTTGATGAATATGCTTCACCTCAAAAAATCTAGATCCGTCAGAGCCACAAGGGCGGAGACTTAAACCTCGACACGGCTATTAATAGGACGTGCTGGAGGGATAGATTCATCACCCAAAGACTCCCTATGCTGTGGAATAAAATCCCGGTATATGTGAGGCAGAGCACCTCGCTGGCCTTGTTCAAGAGAAATCTTGACCAATGGATGGGAGATCGCAGATATACCCCAGGGATTACCTCAGTGTCACTGCTCAACAGAGGCACAGCAAAATAATGGGTATAGTTCCCCATACTAAAGGGGTGGCGTAAGCCACAAAACTATTGGGCTAGGCTTGTAAATGCCCTCGGGCAGATAGCCTAGTATGAACCTATGAACCTATGAAGGAAACTGTGATTTCTCTGGTGTTTACTGGAGAAACCACTTCCCATACTTTAGAGGAGGGATGAGGCTGCCTGCTGTCACCTACTGTTGTGGAAGTGAAGGATGACCAACACTGACAGCCCATTGCACATCCCCATTTTCGTTACATGAACTCGTATGTGCAGGGATCCTAGGTAGGATTTAAGTAGAAAACCCATGAACCAATGCTACAGCTGTCTAAATGATGCCCTGTCTTGGTTGACCCTTGCCATGGTGATGGGGAATGAATGGGCTGATTGTCTGGGAGGGGGCTGATGATCAGAAGACAGTGCGGGTGAAGAATTAAAAAGGAGGCTTTGGTATGCCATTCTGGTCTGCGTCTGGGCTACATTCCTACTTCATGGGACAAAGTATTATTGATTTTCTCTCATAATTCCATTTTCAGTTTTACTCCTTCCACCATGAGTTGGTCTGTATCGTTTTGTGATAAGTTTCAGTCAGTTTGTGTTGTTCCATGGAAAAGTCTAGTCATCTTCTTTAGATTCTTTATTGTACTCCAGTTCAACAAATTCAGATTTGTTGTCTGTACATGTTATCTTGCATACATTACTAACCATAGCATTTATCTTTCTGTACCCTTTGTTTACTGCTTGCACTTCTTAACAACTGTTTGCTTGCACAGTTCTTAAAATGTATTGGTCATGTTTGCAAGTTCCTTTGCTTTACAATTAATTTAATTTCCTGTTTTACTCCTCATGATAAAATTGCAAATGTTTTTGCAAAAAATAAAGATTATAGTGTGCTGTATGATTTTTTTTAGTTTCACTTTTTACTCAGTTTTTCTTTATAACTACACCCAAAAAGTAATATCATGATAGATATTGAGCAGCAGTTTACAAATATCTGCAAAGTATTATGGGTAACCAGAATTAACTTACCTCTGTGGATTGTTTCTTATTTTGCATTGTGCTTTCAATACTACATCAACATGTATTAATTTTCAGTGTGAGATATTCCATCTGCAAGAACTAGTAGACAATTTGTCTTTCTATAAAGTAAGAAACTATGGAAATAGTGTAGTCTATACATTAATTTAGGTAGTGAGACATTATGGTTAAGTCTTTTATAATGTTATGACAGGGGGTTTCAAGTCTGATAAAAAATATTCAGGGGGATGTCCTTACCAGCAAAACAAAATGCAAAAGCAACACAATTTCTGCTTAAAAAAATTATAATTTTGCTTTAGAACATGACCAATAGACTCAGGGGCAGCTCATGCTATTGGGCTGCAGGACTGCAGCCCCCCCACAGCTGTAAACAAAGAAGAAAAGAAAGTAAAAAGAAAAGAAAAAGAAAATAAAACAAATGCAAGTCAGGGAACATCGCACATGCACACTCGTGGCATTTCCGGTCTGTTGATGAACCAGTCTGGAGCATGCACACAGAATCCAGACTGTCTCACCAGCAGTCTGGATTAGGAAGAGAGCATGCAGAAGCACTATTGAAGGGGGATCTGACTGCAACGTCCGCAGGCTGGGTAACACCCAGCTTGCTCTGCTCTCGCAGGAAGGACTTGCTCTCGTCATCACAGGCTAGACATGCTTAGATGCATTTACTGGCTGTGAATGAATGGATGTTATAACCTGCTTTTACGGACTTTGAGGTAAGGAATACAAAGGGTGTGTGTGTGTGTGTGTGTGTGTGTGTGTGTGTGTGTGTGTGTGTGTGTGTGTGTGTGTGTGTGTGTGTGTGTGTGTGTGTAAAATGCCCCACATGCTATATGGTGGTGGGTAGAAAACAAGCTTGAACCCTATACCTTTCAGCCCAGGTGGCAAGAGCCTGAATTCCCTACCCACCACCATTTGTAAAAAGTTTGCAGATTTTTCCCTCATATTTGTTCTGTTCTGTTCCTCATAAAATCTGTGGTTTCTGTATTTTTGTGTCCTTACAAAGTCAGTAGTGCAGTGGTAGCATTGTTGCCTGACAGCTACAGGTTCTTTGGTATGATTCTTGGCTTGGGTGCCTTCTGTGTGGAGTCTGCATGTCCTCCCTGTGTTTGTGTGGGTTTCCTCTGGGTACTCTGGTGTCCTCCCATCTTACAAAGACATGTGTCTGGAGTGTTTCTCCCTGGGCCTCTGCTGAAAATTGGCTTTTGTTCCAAGTCAGACTTCCCTGGTTAACAAATGTTAAATAAAAATGACAAACATTTGAATTTCAGACTTCATATTCCTCAGAAAGTACATAGTAACATATGTCGCAAAATGGAAAGATTATTGGGAGCTAATTAGTATGCACTTCATGAAAATCTCCTTAACACATAAAAATATGATTATAAATAACTCCATGTTGTGGTTGCTAAAGGAATTTTGTACTTCACCTATTACACCTAAACATATGGTCTGTTACCCATTAAATATTATTAGTTATCGTAACTTTATATTCATGCACCCTAAGTATAGGGAATGGAATTTTATTGTATTCCCTATAATTTATACTCAGGGTATGCTTATGTCATCTACTTCTGAAGGAGCTCATTTAGCTATAGATAATAATCTAAAGTACTGGTATCAGCTGATATCTGATAATAAAGTTAAAAATCTAGATTTCTTAAAACAAGAATTTGATCTAAGAGAAACTTGCTGGTTAGAGGTTCAGATCTTTAGACAACATCTCATTGATAGAATAGATCTAATGTCTATAACAGTTAAAGAATCTATTCCAAAACTGATTGATTACTTGATAATAAATTTACAGCATAAAGTTTCTGATAAAGGTAAACTTTCATATATACATAAAATTATCAGACAAGAAACTTTTACAATGTAGATTCATACTGGAATTATTTCACCTCTATTAATGGGGACCCACCAACTCAACAAGATAAACAATATATATTGGAATCTGCTTATAGAACTACATCTTCCATTGTCTGGAGACTTTATACATGGAAATTTTTACATAGATCTTTTATACACCTTTGATGATGAATAAAATTAATAATAAAGATAATCTATGTAAGAGATGTAATGTAGAAATTAATGCTGACTGGGCTCATATGTTTTATGACTGTATGAAGTTGAAAGAATACTGGAAGTCAATTAATGAATTTTTGCAGGCTCTTTTACAGATAATTTCATTATTTCTAAGTCTCTTATATTATTCAACACACCTGTACCTGATTGTGTTATAAAGATTAAGCTTCCCTTGTTATGGTCTATCCTAGCAGTGGCTAGGAAAATAATAACTAGAAATTGGATTTCAGATACACCTCCTTCGTTCAATGAATTTAAAAATGTTATGAATATAATGTGTCATATGGAAATAAGCACAATTAGAATGAGAACAACTAGAAAAACATCACATTTTATTGTATGGGATAATTTACAAAATTTGTTAAAAAAATTCTAATTTCAATAGCACAGTACTTTAGTTTAATTAATTGATCTGATTGTAGTGGATGTCTTTGTAAATACTTTAGTTGTTTTGTTGAATATTATAATAATACCTATTTTTAATTAATTGTATAAAATTGTTATGATATTTCTCTTATATGTTAAAACAATAAACTTGTTTAAAAAAAAAAAAAAAAGAAAGTACATAGTAACACAAAACCTTTTATTCTAGCAATTTTTTAAGTTTATAAGATGGATATTTGGAATTTGTCCCTATTTTTGGGACTGTATTCCTCCATTATTGGCTTCATCCAGGTTTTTGTGCTAAGGTTGAGAGCTATGGTAAGAACTGAATATGTTTGGGGGCTGTGTTCCCCCATTACTGGCTTTGTCCAGGTGTTTTTTGTTAAGAGGTTGAGAGCTATGGTAAGAACTGAATTCACTGAATATGTTTGGGGGGGCTGTATTTTCCCATTATTGGCTTTGTTCAGGTGTTTTGTGCTAAGAGGTTGACAGCTATGGTGAGAACTGAATTCACTAAATGGTAGCCATTTAAGTTTTAGTCTTCCTCTCTTTCACAAAATAGCTTATTTGGCATAGTGGTATGTTGCTCTGACTGTTTTGCACAGGGTTCTGGATTCAAGACTTGGCAGTGAAATGTATGGTGGTAACACGGCACTTTATTCTAGCAACTTTCAAACATTATACAAGCAATGTTTAAAATGTGTCCCTGGTTTTGGGGCTTTTGCCCCCCTTCCCCCAATAAATTTTGGCCTTTTCCAGATTTCTTGTGCTGCAAAGTTCAGAGATACAGCTGCATGAGTAGATTTTACAAGGAGCTGAGAGCTGCAAGGGAGCAAAAGTTTATGGCTGCTTATGCTGAGTCTGCTTGCATTATTAATAGCATGACAGGTAGAGTACTTGCTTTTGATGCAGAAGGCTGTGGGTTCTATTCCCACAGTAGGTAGATGCATTACTGATACTGTATTGTGTTGCAAAGGGGGTGGATGCACTCCTTTTTGGCGAAGATACCTAGTAACTATGAACATGTTATCAGTTTGCCATCCATTCCCTATTGCAATATTACTAGCTTATCATTTTTTTTAGTGTAACATAGGCAATTTATTCCTCAAGGGCAACAGGCCACTTTATTTGTAGATGAAACAATGAAATATAAATTTGTTTGCTAGCAGCAACCACTTCATTAGTTACAGATCTCTTAAATGTGGAATTATTTAGATGACTTTTACTTCTTCAGAGATTGTGCACATTTACTGATACTGTTGGACTGTAGAAGTTTGAGTAGACTTTTATGATGAAAATGTTCTGAATTGGGCATTTTTGTCATTATTGGTGCATGCATTTTGTTTCATTGTTTACTGGAAAAATATTCAAAACAATAAATTTAAAATGCCCTCTAAAACTGTACTGTATTGTACAAGGAATATAATTTAATACAATCAGAAAGGTGTATGAAAGAGCAGGTGTATGTTTTGTGTGCAAGGGGCCTATGATTTGAAAACAGCCCAAACCGAAAGTTAATCTTTATCTGCCACTGGCAAAATGTATATTGTTTGAATGTAAGTTTCAATGCTGTTTCAATTAATATGAGTTTCAAGGGCAGAGAAGTTTTAATGCTAAGTCTGTTTTCATTGTTAGACTGCATTGCTTTGTTTAGCAGATATCTATTAGTGTTTGCACTGTAAAATGCCAAATAAAACTTTCAAATGAAGTCCAAATCATCGCAGAAGTAAAGCAATATGCACATTAGTGTTTATGGCAAATGGGGTGAAATAGCCAAGTAATGGTTAATTGGAATGGCTGCAGGGGGGAGGCTCCATTAGACCATGATATTGTGAGGGGGGAAGGGTGGCAAACTCAAAGACAGCCCCAGCTGAACTATACCTCTCAACTGTCCAGATTTTTGCAGAATGAATAGATTTTTGCTTTTTATTTTTGGATTGTTCCTCATAAAATTTGTGGTTTTCTGGCAAATCATTTAGGAATTAAGTCACTAAATAATGACAGACACTGAATTTCAGACTTCATAACCTTCAGAAAAATGCATGCTAAAGCAAGACCTGTTATTATATCAACTGTCTCAGTTTATACAAGAGCAATTTTTAGTACTGTTTATATGTTCCCCCAATATATTTGGCCTTGTCCAGATTTCCTGCATTAACAGATTGAGAGGTACGTGCAAATAAATTGCTTTATAGAATTAGGCATATCCAAACCTCTCAACTGTCCCCGATTTTGGTTCAAAATGTTGCTCTTTCCCTAATAATCCCTCTGCAAAATGGCAATTTTGGAAGAAAACGTGGAGGGTTTACAATTAATAAATAACTTTAATAATCACAGTTATAGATTAGTTTTATTTCAGAAATGCATGTAGATTCTTTTATTTTGTCAGCTGCTCAAGTTAGCAGTACTGATATTAAAAAAGTGTTACTTCTTTGACAGGTTCCCAGCTGTACTGTGTGGCTATTTTATATTTTTGCATCATGTTTTTGATCCGTTTTTCATAAAATTGTTTTTTTTTTGGCAAATTAGTGGCAAATCATTAAAGACTGAAGTTAGAAAATAATGACGGACATTTCAGTTTCAGATGTCATACCCTTCAGAAAATTCATACTAATGCAAGATCTACTATTCTGTTATATTTCTAAATTTATAAGAGCAATATTTAAACATTGTCCTTATTTTTGGGCCTTTGTCCCACTTCTGTGTATGGCTTTGTCCATATTTCTTGCTCTGAGGTTGAGATGTATGACAAATGTGTCAGGGCCATCACAGTCAGCCATAGACATTTCAAATTGTGACATACTTGTTGCACCCCACTCCCCCATGTAGTGACTCTGGATGTGTCCAAACAAGGCAAGGAGCAGTTATACAGTGTAAATGTGCAGAGTATCCCCCCATCCAAGGTAGACACAAGTACTACAGTGGCTTTTCATCTGTCCTTGATTTTGCAGAATGTTCTAGTTTCTGTCATATGGTTTCTGTCATATTTTTATACTGTTGATTTATGCTTATTATTATTCAGAAAGTGCTTGTTGCTCTGTGTTTAAGTAGCAATGCTTTAATGACCATCAGGTAAGCTTGTCTGAGATTGTAAGATGCAAGTAAGCATACTGTTAAAGACCTGCCAACATTGAAAGCCTTTCTGTTGTTGCCATGCAGAGAATACTTACATAACTAGATAACGTATAAGCCTTGGGTATTGAAATGCATATGACAGTATTTGTAATAAAGGACAGGATTACATTATTTTAAGAAGCTCATTACATTTGTTGCAGACTTGCAGTCATCTTTGCTGGCTTTACCTACAAACTAAATAGAATGCCAATCTATCGTGTGTGGTCCATAACCTATGCAGTAATCCTTTAAGCAATGTATGTTGAGATTGTTTCTTATTTGCTTTTCATTTTTTACTTTGATCATGTTTTCCCCATGAAACAAGTAAATAGTTGTTGTCAGGCAGCAAGTATTTTTTGGATAAGAAACATTTTTACAAGTGTGGGTATCACAGAGATTGCTACTTTCAGCATGTTACTTGGTACTTTAATAAAGCTGAATATAAATTATAATTAGAACTGCAGTGCAAGGAGAAGTGGTTTGAGTTGAGTGCTGCTTGTTTTTCTTGTACTTGATTTTGACTGGCATTCCAGTAATGTATTTAAAATTAATTTATTTTTTCATGCCTCACAACCTTTTTGTTTCCATCTAGATATTAAGTAAGCTGTCATGCAGCCAATGCATTGAAATATTTTTTTTTCTTCTACACTTCATTTTGTCTTGATTGGACTCTCATAATGATGGTTTGGCCCCCAGGGCAGCATATTTAATTAAAGTTACAGTTTTTTGTGGTTTTGAGCATAACTCCTCCCCTTTCTAGTTGGCCACACCTATTCCCATTGACCCCACCCATTCAGCTATCTCCTGCAGCCCCCCTTTGATTTGAAGTCACCAGCCGCATTGGCCTCTCTTGTAGCATTTTCTATTTTTTATTTCTTTAGTCTAACAGTCGTTTGGATTTTGCTGTATCTTGCCATGACAACACTTGCTTGACTTTGGGTTGGTCTACTAACCACCTAATTGAATGTGCCACTGCTACTTTTTTGATGCAATCACATTTCATTTATTGGAGCTGTTTCTACTGATAGTGCAGTGCTTTCTGTTTTGCTTAATATTAGATTTTTTATATAAAAATGAGCATTTATGTATTAATATATGCTGTACAGCTACCCATCTTGTAGCATGCCAGACAGTTTCATTCAAAGAATGGCAGTTTTCTTTTGTGCAAGTCTGCCTTATATTCATATACTTTCACTTTTCATTTGATTATGCGACAAAGTCACAATTGTTCTGTAATACTAATAGTTTGGGGGTTTGGAATTTAAATTGTTTTGCAAAGTTGCAGCGGTAGCTTTATATGTTTTATAAAAGCTTTCTAGTAGTAGTAAACTCTGCAATAGCCCATCCATTTTGGTACCCATTGCAATAAGTAGTACTCGGACTTCTGTTTCATTAACAGTGCAGCAAAGTTCCAATGTCAATATCAGTCTTCCACAGTATCTAAAAATTCACTTATATTTATTATTTGACCTTCCATTTTAGATTTGTTTTCACTTTCAGTCACTTGAACTGTATTCACCATTTAGATTATTTCACCACATTCACTGTACATAAAGTGTCTGTGATTATTTAAGATTTTTTATATATTTAGACAACTTGCTTATCTTTGCAGAGTCTTTTTCAAAGTGCGAGGAATCTCTCATTTGGGTGAGAGAGATCTCCTATGCAAACTGGGATTCCAATTGAACATTAAAAAGTCATTTTTGAATATATGTCTCAGGATTGTATTCCTGGGGAGGCTGCTTGATACATCAGTACAAAGAGCTTTTCTTCCATAGGTAAAATATGATCTATATTTAGATCTGTTTCAAGGGTTTTCCACTCAGACTTCAGTAACTGTGAGGGAATACCTCAGGATTCTGTGTCTCATGGCATCTGTTATTCTCATGGTTTCTTTGGCAAGACTCCACATGTGAAAGATAAAATGGTATCTGAAGTCTCTTTGGTCAGACCACCAGCACCCATTATCTTTTTATATTCCAGTTCTGTGTATTGTGTGAAAATAAATCACTTAGTGGGGACATCAAATATCCCTGAATCCAGGTGTCCCCTTCTTCTGTCCTGCTTCATCACCACAGATTCGTTGGACTTTGCTTGGGGAACAATGTAAAAAGAGAGAAAAGTGCACAGTGTCCGGGACAACAGGAAACAGACACAAACACATAAATATAAAAGAGATACTTGTCCTTATCAAGACACTAACCTCTTTGAATCACTTCTGGTCCCTAGGTCCATTTCAAGTTGTTACAGACAATAACACAGTGATGTGGTACATAAATAAGCAGGGGGGGCAGATCTTACCACCTTTTGCAGACTTGTCATGTTAGCATGGGATATAGCTTTAAAGCACATTCTCACTTTACAGGCATCCCACATTCTGCCAGAGAAAAATTGTTTGGCATATAAGCTGAACAATACATAGGCAAACCCTCATGAATGGAAACTAGATCAGAGAATCTTCCAAGGTTTGATCCCTCTGTGCGGTGTTTTGTTTTCGCTCTGAAAAATCAGCTGGCAAAATTTTGCTGCAAACTTCATACAAGAAGGCCTGGAAGACAGATGCCTTTTCTTTTCCTTGGACATGAATATTCTTGCTGCTTTTCCAACCTTTCCATTGATATCCAGGGTACTTCTGAAGATTCGAGAGGAATCCCCCAAGATTATTGTAGTTGACTCACTTCTGGCCCAGGCAACAGTGGTTTTCCTTTTTTTATGGCTAGTGGAAATTACCACAAGCTTTATCACAGATTGGCTCTATTCACACAAAACAGGGGTGCTTGATATATCTGGACCCCAGACAATTTCAGCTGACTGCCTAGATAAGGCCTTAATACCTTTTGGGCACCTATTTAATGAGGGCATGCACAGGTCCTAATAGAGACAAGAATGCCTGCTACTAGAAATAATATATAAGTGAAAGGAAAAGAGTTTCTTGTCTGTGTCAGCAGCATAACTGTCACCTGTTCAGGGCTAATGTTTTTCTATTTTTACAGTATTTGTGCTAATTATTTTCCTATGAGTTGTCTTACTCCTCAGGGTTCATTTGACAGCCATTTCAGCATGTCTGCCCATGAATCTCCCTCTGTTAAGACATTCTAATTTCAAAATATTTTTGAAAGGGGTATTGCATTATTGACCACCAAGAAAACTGATGCCTCCTCCTTGGGATCTTAATTTAGTATTAGAGAAGCTAACACTCACAGCATTTGAACCAATTCAGCTGGCTAGTTTGAGATTCTTAACATGGAAAAGAAGATTATCTGAGTTGCAAGCTCTTATGTTGGGTCAGCCTTATCTCATTTTCCACATTAAGGTTCCTTTGAGAACTAATCATTTTTTATGCCTAAAGTGGTATCCGAGTTTACAAACCTAAGTAGAGCGGAGTCTGAACTTTTGCTTAGGTTTGTTAAGGACAGAAATGTCCGAACTATGAAGCCTGATAAGGGGGGGTGGGGTGGTGGGGTGGTAATAATGCATAATGGTGACTATCTTAATCGTATGTTTAACTATCTGTTTGAAAATAACTTTTATGAAGAAACATAGTTGAATTTCATTCACTTGACGTATAAAAAGATTGACTATTTGCTTAAGGATTTGTTTGACCAGGGCCAAATTGACAGTACTTTATGTGACTTCTTGCAAGTGAAGTACCCTTTAGTGCCATCTATCTTTGGCATCCCTAAGATGCACAAAGATATGGGGAATCCACCCATGAGGCCTATAGTCAACACCAGTTGTTCAAAGACCCACCTCCTTTCAAAATTTATTGACTTCAAACTAAAGGAAATTATGGATGCAAACTATTTATGCAAAGATTCCTGGGAGTTTTTACTAAAGATTAGGGATGTACCATTATCTGACAATTTGGCATTTTTAATCATTGATGTAATGGAATTATATAATGTTATACCCCACGAGGTTGGACTTACTTGGTTTAATCACTTCCTTCTAGATACCAAACAGTTTGAGGACAATGAGATCTATGTGTTAAACTCTTTGATGGAGGTTGTTTTGCAGAATAATTTTGTATTTATAGATGGGCAATATTTCCATCAAGTTAAGGGGGTGGCTATGGGGGCATCTTGCGCCCCCGTTTTTGCAAATATAGTGTTAATGCAATGGGAAAAACAGTTTATATTTGATAAATTTCGTACCCCCCTTGGAAAACGTACTCCAGATACCTGGATGATATTTTTATCATTTGGGAAGATGACATCAGTAACATTTTGTCCTTTATTGAGTACCTCAACTCTACAACGTCATTTTTGAAATTTACATTTAAATATGACAGCAATACTATAAGCTACCTAGATGTAAGGGTTTTTAAAGACTATGACAAGATTGTGTTGGAAACAATTATTTATAGGAAGCCTAGTTAAGCATTAGCCTATTACACCTTAATAGCTGTCACCCTTATCACCAAAAAGAAAGGAATCGTAAGGGGGCAATTTATAAGGGTGGCAAGGATGGTATCCAATGATGACATCTTTTGCGATGAATGTGAAATGTTGGGAAAATGTTCAAAAACAGGGGGTACCCCAACAGCCTGGTATCAAAGGTACAGTTTAGCATTGAACAGAAAAGAAAGGAAGGTTCTATCTGCCCTTTGGTTAAATCCCAGGTTTTGAATGTTAAAGAGATTTCCAGCAAAAAGAAAAAGGGTGACAAACAGTACCCTTCTAGTTTGGTGATACAGTATTATGCAGAAGACATCCATATTAGAAGTATCTTAGATAAAAATTGGGGAGGTTTTGCTTGTTTTAATGGGATAGTAGACAAATTAGGTTATAGACCACTAGTGGTGTATAAAAAGGGCAACACTTTGAAAAACCTCCTAGAGAGTGGTGACAACCTCTGGAAAATGAAGTCTTCAAGGAAATTTGGCACAACAAGTTGTGGAAGGTGTGGGCAATGTAAATTTATGTTAGTGGCAGACAAGATAATTGTCAATGGGAATATTATTAGAAGTTCATTTCCCTGTAACTGTAACACCTTAGGGGTAGTTTACCTTGCGAAATGTTCAAAATGCTTATGTTTTTACATAGGTAAAACCAAAAGAAAAGTTAGGGAATGAATTTACAAACATAGTTTTAGTATAAGGAAAAACAACTTAAATAATTCCCTTGCTAAACACATTGTGGGTAACCCTACCAAAATTTTCAGTTTTTTGGACTTGACTGTGTAGCAGTTAACCCTAGGGGGGTCCATGGGAAGATTTATTGGAAGCTAGAGAGTTGTTCTGGCAACTTAAGTTGGATGCTTGTAAATTCCTCGGACTCAATGACCAGGTGTCAATTTCCAGCATTTTAAGGCTGAAATCCTATTTAGTTTAATATGTAGTTTAATTGCTATAATGTATAACCTTTTAGGTAATGTTGGTACTTTTGCAGGGTTTATTGTATTGTGTTTTTTTTCTTGGGGGGTATATTTTTAAATTTGTTTTAATTATTTGTAGGAGTGTGGTCATGTGACTAATCAAGGTTATTGTATTTATGTGAGCTCTTTACACCTGTTTTCTAACTCTGATGAAGTCTTTGTAATACTAGATGAAAATGCCCAGTGTTAAATCGTTTTTGGTTGAATTTGCCTGGGACTCTGAGGTGGTTGTGTTTACAGCTGGTTTGCTTTGCTTGTTCATTGGTTTTCTAGTTCTGGTTCCTGGTAAACTATTCAGTTCCCAGTGTTCTTCCCTGAACCCAAGAATGAAGGAGATGGGATACTTCATACATTAAATGTTCACAGACAACTGAGGTACTATTTTGACAGAATACAATCTTTCAGAATTTCCAATCAGTTGTTCAGTTCTTATGAAGGCAACAAAAGAGGGACAGTCTGTGTCAAAGCAGACTATTTCCAAGTGGTTGTCTAAGGCTATTACCTTTTGATACAACAAAACTATTCCAAGCAGGGCCAAGGCACATTTTACTAGGGACTTGGCTTCATCTATGGCTTTTTTGAAAGAGTTGGACTCTGGAAGTATCCTAGAAGCAGCAACTTGGTCCTCTGTATATACTTTTACAAAGCATTTCAAGCTACATTTCTTCTCCAGGTCTAGGTCAGACTTTGCTAGCACCATTCTCCAGGGGCTTGTGGACCCTTCTGCAGCAGTAATCAGTTTAAGATGAACATGGTACAGTTGTGTAAGTAGGTAAACTTACCATAACAGTAGGTGTTTGAATGATCACTGCTTCAGTAGCAGTTCTCTTCCTCCCCTTCATCCACCACCTTGTTTTTCCAGTTTTTTCTTTTTTGTTTTTTAGTGCGAGGGTGTAGACATTAGCTGTTTTTGCTCCTAGGAATGTCCTTTCAGGGCTCAGGCTTGCAGCCCAAACCCATCTTTTAGTCAGCTGAGCTCAAGCTAACGGTTTGGGTACTTAGGAAGGTGCACTGAGCTTTGAAAGCTGTCTGGCTGTTGTATACTATTCAGGCTATAACACATATAGGTTAGGCTATTGCACAGGGATCATTCGAACATCTGTTATGGTAAGTTTACTTGCACAACTTTACTTTTATCTCATCCTACTTTTGAAATCGCAAGCATCTGGGTGAACATTTGGGACAAGACTACTGATTATCAAAGAGCCTCTACCTGCTTCTTAAGAACCAGCTTGGGATTAGTGCCACTGGTTTCCTTCAGGTAAGAGAAGGAGCCAAGGAACATTGATTCCTAGCTGAGTAAAGCTGTTGGTCATACCAGTCCAGCACTAGTAGCAGCCAGTAGGTGAATCATCACCATTTATCATTCTTGGCTAATTTAGTGGGGTTTTGTTGAAATAAATTTATTTGTTCCTTCTGGTGGCAGAAAAGGGTTCCCATTCCAGTTGTGGGTGTCACTTGCTACTGGGCTTAAATTCAAGTGTTTTTGTATTGGTTGGTGTGCTTCCTTTAGATTTTTTGTTGCTTATTTTTTGTGGTATAAATACTGTGATTTAGTGTAACACTGTATATCACAGTGGCACAGCACATTGAACTGTGTAGATCTGGCATTTAGAGCTTTAATTTTCTCTATACCGCATGCTCTCCTAATTTCTATTGTATTTTAAATATTGCACAAAGAGGCTCCAGTTTGCTAAGTGGTACATTGCTCTTAATGGGTAGGCTTAGTACCCCCAGTAAATCAGCTCCAAACCTTGTAAGTGCAACTCCTCCTACAGCCCACATTAGTAAGAATCTGGAAATATGGATTTGTACTTCCCAACCATCTCTGTAGCCAGTCTGGTTGTAATGGGCATCCTGAGACAATGTTGCAGTTGTCTCAAGTTTACTAACAGCCATCTGCTGTTTAAACCAGCAGACACAGTGATTGAGAGAAGTAGTTAAACAATGCTATTGGAGGCAAAGCTCTTACATAAAGCCATGTCAAGTAACAAGCAGTTTGTTAGCATCACAGAACACCACACTAAATAAAGCACACATAGCTCAGACCAAATACATAGACTTTTTTTTTTTTTTTTACTTAGCCTTCATTAGGACAATCATTGAATAAAATGCCCTCTTTGGCATGTATCTGCCTAGACTTATGCATCAACTGAAATGCCGACAGTGATACCTTACTAAAAGGATACAAGGCTTAAACAACATGTCCTACATGGACTGACTCAGAGCCCTGTCACTGTACTCTGTATCCCACAGACTACTAAGAGGTGACCTGTGTCTGGCATTCTCTGAATTTTTGCTGATGTAGTTACTGCACACCAGCAAGTCAAATCATATTAGAAATACTCTACTGCAACATCAACAGATTTTTCTGGAAGGAGAGGTATATCTTGCAGAGGATACAACTGCTGTGGAACAAACTCCCCATCCACATAAAACATCCCTGTCCATTTTGAAGTGTAACTTAGATGTATGGATGGGAAACAGACGGTTTACTCCAGGACTGCCCCCTGTACTACTAATGGACAGAGGCAGCTCCTAAATGCTTTTTCCAAATGCATGGGCCCCCTCAAATTATTTGTGGTATGATCCCAGTTGTTCTCCTTAGGGTAGTATATAATTACCAACCATGGGATGGGTAAGGCCAGTCTATAACGAAGTGGAATACATTAGTTCAAGCACAAAAAGGGAAACTGGCTAGGCTTAAAAAGGCTGCAAGGGTAGCTAGCCTAGTACTTCCCTGTGAACCCATGCATCTGCTAAAAGTAACCTATCTAAACCACAAAGGCCTTTTAAAAATAACTTAAGAAATAAATACCCTCCACCAGCTCACAAACATACAACATAGGCAGCTCCCTGATGAAAGATATATCTAAGAGTCACACTTGCTCATTTCATAAGCTCATAAGGCAAACCTCCACACAATCCAATATTCTACTCACAATCTAGTATCCTACGTATAGGTAACTCCGTAGTGAGGCACAGTGATACACTGTTTACCAGGCTGGGCAAGGAGAAGGTCATGGTCAATTGCCTGTCAGTTGCCAGGATCCACTACATTATGCAAGTACTCAAGTCCTTGCACCACAACTACACATATGACATAATCATAGTACACATGGGTTTAAATGACTTAAGTACCTTCTTGGACTGTATGAAGAGAGACATGATGGAGCTCTCAGAATATGTGTCTGAGGCTAATATGAACCTAGCCTTGAGCAGCATTCTACCCTCACCAAAAATTATGCCATAATATGAACAAAATATTATTGCTTTCAGTAAATGGCTTAGCTTCTGGTGTCATTCAAATGGGGTGCAATATATCATCAGCCTGGGGGGAGATGGTAGACAGTCCTAACAGCTTTACCAGAGATGGTCTGTAATGCTTCCCTAAAGTCTTATCCACTCTCATAGCACCTCTTTTAGGCAATATCAGTCATCTGAAGCTTCCAATATAGAACAAAATCTGGATAGCATTAGGCTTTTGCTTTCAGTACTTGGAGCCTTATAAAAATTCCACTCCCTACAACCACTCTTTACCCTGGAAATCACTGCTACATGCTTCCTCACAGAGATCTAGTTCAAGACCAACTAAAGCAGTCCATCAGTACAAGGCTTCAATGCAAGACACAGTAGTCACAGGGTGTGGCGGTTTCAATGGTCAATGCTACTTTTGTCTTCCTTTCTTGGACCACTATGTCCAGTGTTCTAGCATCTATCTTTCGAACTGTTGGTAATGGGTGATCCCATGTGATATAAACTTCATCATTTTCTGTGATGCTTTATGGCTCATGTTTCCAGTGTTTTTCAACCACTTCACTACCATAATGTTTGCACAATCCCCACTGCAACAGTCTTGCCACATTATTATGCCTTTCAGTATACAGTCCTTCTACCAGTATGTCACAACCAGCAACAAGGTGTGCGACTGTTTCCAATTCATTTTTACAAGACCTACATTTGTCTGTTTCTCCCACATATTCAATGGACTTTGTAAACCAGCGTGTATGTAGCCCACTGTCTTGGGCTGCCAATATTAACCTTTCATCTCTTGATTTGAATTTGCCTGTCCTTAACCATTCCTGTGTTCGTTCCTGATCTCACAAAGGTACTCCCCAAGACTTGAGGATGAATTCAATTTCAGCACTACTACTCTCCTTTGCTTGCTGACTTTTCATCTCTCCATTCAGACCCTGCCTTTAGTGGGGACCAGTTGAACAGATACCCTGTTTTCTCAATCTCACTTTACCTCTAGACCTTGCTTCATTTCCACTTCATATACCTCTGGAAATGTTCCTGCTCTGTACCCTCATAACTCCCCTCTGCATTATACCCTGTTTTATCTCTCTTCCTCGCTGTCTCTTCTCATTCTTCATACTGCAGGTACACTGCCTTTTAGCCATCTTTCTCTCCACCTCTTTACTCTTAGACTACTTCTCCTTACTATACCCTCCTTTCTTATTTCTGAACTTAATTCTTCTTATTCCCTACCCTACTATAACTCGGATACAATCTTTTGCTTCTACTGTTATATTTCCATTGTTTAATCAAATGTATTTGTGAATATTTACTAATGTTTTTATTAATTTTCTTTTTTAAATTTCTACTGTAAACTGTATTTTTTTAGACTATGTTCTTCACCTGTTTTACTGTAATACTTAATGGCAATGATTTGTTTACATTGTATGATATTTTTTATGGAGCTGTTTTGTTTTAACATTGTATAATGTTTTTATGGAGCTTTTCTCCCCAGGACTCCATGGAAAATGGGCTTATCTCAGCCCAATCGACTATCCCAGTAAACAGACTGCAAATAAATGTTTTTTTAAGATGTCACTAAATAGTTGTTGGTTAAATTTTGATAGGTTTCTGGAGGATTTGTAGGTGTGGAGTTTTGGTATTTGAAGGGAGGTCCTATAGGTATAGGTGGATAAGTGGTCACTTAAGGTGTTTGGTAAGGTACTGGAGTTTGTGTATTTTTGGGGATCACTGACTAGGATCCAGTCTATGTTTGCTCCTGGGATGCTATTGTTTTATATTCTGGTGGGAGAAGTGATGAGTTGTGTAACACCATAAAGGTTAATGCAGTTTACTGGGGAATTTGTTGTTAAGTGTTGCCAATTAATATTTACATCTCTCATGATAACTGTTTCATTGGAGATATTTTTGGATATCAAGGACAATATGTCTTTTAGGTTTGAAGAATTTTGGCCAGGGGTTATGTACGCAACTAGAATGCATAGCTGTTTGGTATTCTTAGTTTGTAGGGATGTGATAAGAATTTCAGCATTTGCAAAGTCTGTAACTGATTTAGAGAGGGGTATAATAGTATAGGTATTAGGATAAACTGTTGCAACTCCACCTGCCGTTTTGTGGGTTCTATCATTCCTTAGTATACTAAATCCAGGGGAAACTTTCAGAATCTTGGATGTGAGGTTTTAACCAAGTTTCTGTAATGGCTAGTATGTCAGGAGAGTGTTGTGTTAGCCATGCATGGAATTATGTTATTTTATTACAGATGCCTCTTATGTTTAGGGTTGCTAGCAAAAGATGTTTTGTGTCGGGGAATGGGGGAGGGGCAGTGGATTGGGGTGGAAGTCTGCATTCAGATAATGTAGATTGTGGAAGGAGGAGTTGTTTGAGGTTTATGAATCTTTTAGTGTGTGAATGATTGGATGGCTTAGCTATATAAAGGCTAGCAGAGGGAAGGATTTTAAATTTGAAAAGGTGGATATTGTGGGGTTCAAGAAGGTTGGAATATATATCTGTAAAACTTGTTGATTGTTAGTAAGTAAAGATAAAGTTATGGATGTAGTATAAGGGGCTATTATTGTACATTTGAGAGAGGTGGTGTGGTTCAGTGTAGTAAGGGATAGGGTTGAAGTAGTTAGGGGGATAATCAGTTGTGGGGAAGATTCCATGATGAAGACTATTGGCTAATCAAGAATTTATATTGGTTAATTAGCAAGATTGGTAAAAGTAGTAAAGCATTTGGTAGTTGAGATGATAATTTTATAAAGGGTGGGTGGTTTAGGTATAAAGTATCAAGGAGGTGTAATAAGGTAAAGGGTCAGGTGGGAGGGGTTAATGAGAGTATAAAGAAAATGGAGTCTGGGTGGGTTGAAATGGGGTGGGATAGGGGAGTGGATTGAGCCTGAGTGTAGTGAGGGTGAACAGAGTAGGATGACCCAAGGCCGGGAAAGAGCAGCTGAGAAAATAAATCAGTATACCTTAATCTGACATGCAGTAATTATTTTATGCATTTGACTTGCACAAAGACGAAGTCAGGGAACAAACTAAGCAATTTAAAAATGGCACCTAGAAAGCTTTACTATTAGTAAACTTAACAATGAGGAGGGGATGGTATGCTAATTCTTAACATATGATTGGATATGCTGGGAGATAGTGTCAAATCAGGATTGTCAGGTGTAAAAGAGCGAAACAGTGAGCCAACATGGATGACCCAAGGCCGGGAAAAAAACAGCTGAGAAAATCAGTTAGTGGAACTGGAAATACCCCTAGTCAGGTTAGTAATTAGGGTATTCTGTAATAATATTTTATATATTTTTTTGGTTTGTTTTATAAGGCAGGCCAAGATGGTGGTGGTGGAGGTAACAGGTAGAAACCCTGCTGTCCAATTTATTAAAACTAGGGAATGAGTGCCTCGTGGTTGTACATGCCACAATTACAGTATTAATTACAAAACTTTTACGTCCAATTGATTAAAACTAGGGAATTAATCCCTTCACGGTTGTGCATGCCACAATTCAAGTATTAATGTGTGTGTGTGTGTGTGTGTGTGTGTGTGTAAAAACATCACTGATTTTTATCTGTGCATGCACCCAGTAATGCCAGGACACATACATTATTCTTCTGTGTATCAGTAAAAAATGTACCTAACAAGTACTTATATTTCAAAGTAAGACATAACATATATCACAGAGCATTCAGACACTTAGATATTCTTGGAGTTTGTTTACCCCCACTCACCAGACTGTCTAAATGGATAATGGGGACTCCCTTTATCATCCTTGACTCTTTGGGGGCCCCCACCAAAGCTGTTGCTTGTTGGAGAAAAATGTATCAATTTTCTGAATACGCTGTTTAACCTGAATGGTGCTGAGTTATGACCCTTTTAGGATAAAGCTAATAATAGCCTCTGTTTACAACCACACCCATTCTAAAACCAGCCCTGCTCAAATGTGTGTGTGTACATAACATTGCTACGGATTATGAGGGGCTAGAGATTGTGTGGATATTACATCTTTAATTTTCATTACAGTCAAACCTTAGAGGTGCCACATGAAGTCATTATAGCTTGTGTTTGAGCTGAGGGTAGTGTTTCTCACAGACCTCAGAGGTGTACAAAGAAGGTTACTATAGCTTGTGTAAGAGAGGTGTACTGTCTAGGAGCAACAAATTTGAATATTACTAAAATCATTCTCACAATCACGTACTATGCACATATACATGTGGCTACCTTTGACGGCTGGGGTGAAGAACATGTTATGTATATCTATATCATCAGTCACTTGAAATATATGACAAAGGCAATTTAAATCTCTGCTTTCATCCCAGTCTAACACCAGAGGGATGCATAGGCAGTGACTTGTCTTTTTTACAGGGTTAGGGAGGTAGGCAGTATTTCCAGATAAGACTTAAATATTTTCACAACTACTGGCTTGTTAGTTTACTGTAAGCTACAATTTTGTCAGCTTTAAAAATTAAGCCTTGGGCACAAATTATGCCTTGAAAGAAAAAAATAAGACTGAAATTCTTTTTTTCTTCATAATTTTTATTTAGGCAACCATTGGAGTAAAATGTTGAGAAAATGCTCTAAAATGCATCCCAGACCATCTGTAAACTTGTGGCTTCTTGGGCCCTGACTTGTTATTTCCTAAATGGTTATTACTGGGCTGTCTTGTTCAGGAAAGGTGTGTTGAAGGATGCAAGGAAAACTAAAGCTGAACCACAACAGTGAATTTCTTTCCTTAATCATAATTTCTGTTCAAGCTATTATTGGATGTAAAGGTTGTGTAAACTGCACTTCAGAGCATATAGAAAGTTATGGCTTCTTGAACAAGTTTAGAGTAAGGCAAAACGTGAGAGAAGGAAGAAAAAGGTAACGTGGATGGTATGGGGAGCCCAAAAGGAGAAGGACTCAGAGGAGAGGACTGGAGTGTGTGTGTGTGTGGGGGGGTGTTGAAATGTAGGTCCAGTCATCATTTCACTTTAAGTCCAGACCTGTACATAGACTTGTTGCAATGTATCACTGTTGCAACTAAGTGCCAGTAACTCTAACTGCCCCTTTGTTGGACAGCTCAACATAGTGATAGTGTGATACATAGGCCTGTTGTAATGTAAAAGCTTGTAGCTGCAGGTCTGTCTGTGGATACTACTCCTAAAAGTTTGCAGCATGAAATAAAAGGTTGCTTAGGATGGTTGGCATTGTTAGGATGATACTTATACTGGAAGTGCCTAGGGGGCCCCCAACTTGACATTTGCTGGGGGCCCCCAAAATGCTAACACCGGCCCTGCTCATAACTCCCCTCTGCATTATACCCTGTTTTATCTCTCTTCCTCGCTGTCTCTTCTCATTCTTCATACTGCAGGTACACTGCCTTTTAGCCATCTTTCTCTCCACCTCTTTACTCTTAGACTACTTCTCCTTACTATACCCTCCTTTCTTATTTCTGAACTTAATTCTTCTTATCCCCTACCCTACTATAACTCTGATACAATCTTTTGCCTCTACTGTTATATTTCCATTGTTTAATCAAATGTATTTGTGAATATTTGCTAATGTTTTTATTAATTTTTCTTTTTTAAATTTCTAGTGTAAACTGTATTTTTTTAGACTATGTTCTTCACCTGTTTTACTGTAATACTTAATGGCAATGATTTGTTTACATTGTATGATATTTTTTATGGAGCTGTTTTGTTTTAACATTGTATAATGTTTTTATGGAGCTTTTCTCCCCAGGACTCCATGGAAAATGGGCTTATCTCAGCCCAATCGACTATCCCAGTAAACAGACTGCAAATAAATGTTTTTTTAAGATGTCACTAAATAGTTGTTGGTTAAATTTTGATAGGTTTCTGGAGGATTTGTAGGTGTGGAGTTTTGGTATTTGAAGGGAGGTCCTATAGGTATAGGTGGATAAGTGGTCACTTAAGGTGTTTGGTAAGGTACTGGAGTTTGTGTATTTTTGGGGATCACTGACTAGGATCCAGTCTATGTTTGCTCCTGGGATGCTATTGTTTTATATTCTGGTGGGAGAAGTGATGAGTTGTGTAACACCATAAAGGTTAATGCAGTTTACTGGGGAATTTGTTGTTAAGTGTTGCCAATTAATATTTACATCTCTCATGATAACTGTTTCATTGGAGATATTTTTGGATATCAAGGACAATATGTCTTTTAGGTTTGAAGAATTTTGGCCAGGGGTTATGTACGCAACTAGAATGCATAGCTGTTTGGTATTCTTAGTTTGTAGGGATGTGATAAGAATTTCAGCATTTGCAAAGTCTGTAACTGATTTAGAGAGGGGTATAATAGTATAGGTATTAGGATAAACTGTTGCAACTCCACCTGCCGTTTTGTGGGTTCTATCATTCCTTAGTATACTAAATCCAGAAACTTTCAGAATCTTGGATGTGAGGTTTTAACCAAGTTTCTGTAATGGCTAGTATGTCAGGAGAGTGTTGTGTTAGCCATGCATGGAATTATGTTATTTTATTACAGATGCCTCTTATGTTTAGGGTTGCTAGCAAAAGATGTTTTGTGTCGGGCCATGAGGGAGGGGCAGTGCATTGGTGTGTAAGGCTGCATTCACATAATGTAGATTGTGGAAGGAGGAGTTGTTTGAGGTTTATGAATCTTTTAGTGTGTGAATGATTGGATGGCTTAGCTATATAAAGGCTAGCAGAGGGAAGGATTTTAAATTTGAAAAGGTGGATATTGTGGGGTTCAAGAAGGTTGGAATATATATCTGTAAAACTTGTTGATTGTTAGTAAGTAAAGATAAAGTTATGGATGTAGTATAAGGGGCTATTATTGTACATTTGAGAGAGGTGGTGTGGTTCAGTGTAGTAAGGGATAGGGTTGAAGTAGTTAGGGGGATAATCAGTTGTGGGGAAGATTCCATGATGAAGACTATTGGCTAATCAAGAATTTATATTGGTTAATTAGCAAGATTGGTAAAAGTAGTAAAGCATTTGGTAGTTGAGATGATAATTTTATAAAGGGTGGGTGGTTTAGGTATAAAGTATCAAGGAGGTGTAATAAGGTAAAGGGTCAGGTGGGAGGGTTAATGAGAGTATAAAGAAAATGGAGTCTGGGTGGGTTGAAATGGGGTGGGATAGGGGAGTGGATTGAGCCTGAGTGTAGTGAGGGTGAACAGAGTAGGATGACCCAAGGCCGGGAAAGAGCAGCTGAGAAAATAAATCAGTATACCTTAATCTGACATGCAGTAATTATTTTATGCATTTGACTTGCACAAAGACGAAGTCAGGGAACAAACTAAGCAATTTAAAAATGGCACCTAGAAAGCTTTACTATTAGTAAACTTAACAATGAGGAGGGGATGGTATGCTAATTCTTAACATATGATTGGATATGCTGGGAGATAGTGTCAAATCAGGATTGTCAGGTGTAAAAAAGACGAGAAACAGTGAGCCAACATGGATGACCCAAGGCCGGGAAAAAAACAGCTGAGAAAATCAGTTAGTGGAACTGGAAATACCCCTAGTCAGGTTAGTAATTAGGGTATTCTGTAATAATATTTTATATATTTTTTTGGTTTGTTTTATAAGGCAGGCCAAGATGGTGGTGGTGGAGGTAACAGGTAGAAACCCTGCTGTCCAATTTATTAAAACTAGGGAATGAGTGCCTCGTGGTTGTACATGCCACAATTACAGTATTAATTACAAAACTTTTACGTCCAATTGATTAAAACTAGGGAATTAATCCCTTCACGGTTGTGCATGCCACAATTCAAGTATTAATTACAAAAATTTTACTAAACCTTCGAAGAAATTTAACAGGTAATTAATGGCAATTCTGGATAGCTGCTGCAGTAGATGCACTGCTAGGTGAAGTCCGGTGTAGCGGGAGAGCTGTGCGGTTAACAACAGATTGCAGAAGCAGGACAGCGCTGCTTGTTTTTGTTTATAGGGTTTAAATTGGCAGGCAGAGGTTAGCTGATAGTTGTAAAAACTGCTAGGTGAAGTCCAGTGTAGCTTATCTTATCTTGGAAATTATCAACAAGAACATAGCAGAGCTCCAGACACTGTATCCGTGCCAGTTTGTCTTTGTCAAATGAAGGTCATGCTTACTGAATCTGGTGGACTTCTTTGAAAATGTCACTAAGGCAATGGATGAGGGAAAGCTGTGCATACTGCCTACTTAGATCTGACTAAGGCATTTGATGCAATACCCGACTCGGGCATTGTCAACAAGCTTACAGAACTAGATGTAAACCCCTTTATAACATGGTGGATATCTAGCTGGCTAACTGATTTTGACACAGGAGGTTAGAAGTGTTGTGGCCACCTGCGCAAAGAGGCTGATCATCAATGGAGTCCCCCTGGGCTCTATGCTAGACCCACTCCTCTCTGGCATTTAATTCTTAGATGTCAAAGCCAATGTTGAAGGCCTCTGGCTAACAAGTTTGTAGATGGTTGCAAACTGGGATCAGTCATTGAATTTCCCAAAGATGAGAAGACCCTTCAGGAAGGTCCAATACAGATGAATGCTTGGTGCCAAATCCATGGCTTAAAACTCAGTACCAAGAAGTGCATTATAGTACCTTTTAGGATGTCTGCCACCCCCGGGTAACTACGTCGTCAATAAAACACCATTAAAAGTTGATTCACTAGTCAGGGAAATGGGGACTCATGTAGACAGTAACCTAGCCTTCGACTAACATGTGTCCAAGGTAGTAAGAAAATCCTTCTTTGTTGCTCAACTTATAAACAAAGGCATGGCATCTAGGTCATGAGAGGTCATCATACCACTGTACTCGGCCCTTTATCAGGCCTATCATAGAGTATAATGCCCACTTCGGTATGTACCTGACCAGACACATGTAGGAACTGGAATGTTCACAAAGATTCCTTACAAAAAGAATACTGGGAGTAAACACAATATTCTATGTTGCCGTTCAGCACTGCTCTGTGTCCTTTATTGTTGTGTGTGTGTGTATGTGTGTGTGTAGTTTTTAGTTCAAAACCGTAGGTGTTCACAAAGCTTGTGTTTCCATCTTACTTTCCTGATGGACCCTAGAAAGCTGAAAGAATCTTGTCTGTGGGTCAGTAAGGCAGTCCCTGTACTGCCAGATGATTAGTCCATCACACCCACAAACAAGAAGTGGAAGAGACTCTGAGATTTAGTACACTGCTAGAGGAGGGTAGTAGGGCACTACTACCTGAATGTCAGTAAGGCAGTGTGTTTTACAAACATTTACTGTTACAAGTAAGTTGAACTTGTGGAACTGTACTTTCTTGAGGAATGAATTGGTGAGAAGAGCTTGGATGGTCAAGGACAAGGAGGTCCAAAGTAAATAAAAAAAAAAAAATAAAAAAATGAAGTTGTTTACTAAGTTTTAGAAGGCCTGTTTAAAAGAGAACCTCTCCTGAAATGAAGCATCCATGATGGCCTGCCCGAGCACATCCCTGAAGAAGAAAAACCCGAACAGTGTCAATCAATGTAGACTTGTAATGAGCAATATTTCCATAGCCATAGTATCAATACAGTCATGTTTACAATGGGCCACATGAAGGTATCTTGCAGAGGTTTGGTATGGGTTTTAACCACCACTTCCTTGACTTCAGAATCAGGAAAAACTGCCATATTTTAAGAAGAAACAGACACTGACTTTAGGAAAGTGTCTACATGTTTGCTTCTTTAGGCCTCTCTAATTTTCTAGGAATAAGAGACCAGTATAATGGAAGAGGACACCAATCCCAAGCATCAGGCAGTGTTGCATACACTTCACATGGATCATTCTTGGAAAATAATTTTTGACATATGGGATTCAGCTGCAGGCTGATGACTGCCCAGTCTCCTCACTTTCAGTGCTTGGCAGATGTAAGAACTCAAGTTTAAGTACTCCTCTCATGAAGATACAAGCCTGTGTTTCAGACAAAAGAGAACATCATTCCACATATTTTTTATTGTAGGCATATACACTGTTTAGTGAGAGAGTTCTCAGTCACCCATTTTCAGTCTACAACCTTAGAAGACCTGTCATGAAGAATCTTTACAAAGACAAGTGCATTATGGGGAAGGCATCTTTTTTTCTTATTCTATTCAAGCTGTGCATTTTGTTTTTGTTAGTGAAGCTTGACTGGGAAATTATATTCTTTTCCTGAGGTATGCCTTGGGTAGGCCTAAGTAGCCTTTATGAGTGTGGGAGGCAAATCCCATACAAGGACTGACATTCTCAGTGCTATTTTGTCTGAAATTCAAATCTTTCATTAAGTTGCCAGATTTATGCGGATTTTCAAAAAAAGAAAGAAAACAAAGCAACAGATGATGGTGATGATGTTTAAAGCCTCACTAACATAGAAAAAATGGAAGCTGTTATTCCGGTGTTAGTTCGTTTTCAGGAGAAAGCCTTTCTTCCAAGAACACACACAAAAAGGAACACTGCCATAATAAGATCAAGGGAGAGACGACCCTTAAAAAGGGCACTAGAGAGAAAAATATAGTTCTAAATGCATCTCTTTGGCCCAATGATGCTTCATCTGTGAAGTGACTAATTCAGTCCCTAGTGGTGGCATTACATACTTCTTCCAGCCTGTATCTGACTCCCATTTAAGGCAGACATGCAGGCACCTTCTAGCACATCTGCGTGGGACAAGTGCCATAAAGTAGGTATATCAGGCATTGTGTTCAGCTCGATAGTGAACCTGCAACTGCAATCAGAGATGCACTCAGAGGAAAGAGATACAGGATCCCTGCTGCACTGGCTCCCTTTGCATTACAGATACTTGAACTGAGGCTGGATAGATCAGTGGAGCAGAGCAGATCTGCCAAAATAAAGCTAATGGGGGATTTCTTTATCCCTCACAGTCCGCTGTCCCTAGAGAGAGAGCCACTTCTCAGACTTTAGCCATATCTCAAGAAATGGATCCACAGTTCCAGTTCACTCAAGACCTTAAAAAGCTGTCATATGAGATTTTTCTGTGATGGCAGCATGCTCTGCAGTGGACTCAGTGTTGATATCCTCAAAGAAGCAAAAGCATAAAGGCCATAGGTTCAGAATCCTCCTCCACAGACCTATTTATTATTATTATTATTATTTTACATTCGTTGACCGGGACTGTCCAACTGAGCTGAAGAGCCCTTTTTCAGCGAAGGCCCGGGGAGAAAAGCTCCAACATATTATACAATTTTCATTATAAGTTAGCATTAAACAGCAATGTTACAGGATTATTACAAGACATTAAGTAGCAATACAGTGTTATACAGTGTCAATAATCAGGAGTATAGCATAACTATTTCAAGATGTATAAAAAGAAATATGTCATTAAGATGAGTATAGTTTTTGGGGTAAGTGGTTACAAAAACCCAGTTTTATCATGATGTAGTTGCATGAAGGCAAGACAATTACAACAGAATGTTTCTCTGAGGCAATTTGCTTAATGTATTTTAGAAGACAGTAGAAAGAGTAGTCAAGGAAGATTAGAGAGAGCTAGTGAGAAGAGTGAGTTAAGGGCAGAAAGTAGATTAAGGTATGGGAAGTAGGGTAAGGAGTGAGAGTGCAGCGGCAGGACCAGTGACTTTTAAAGTGCTCTTTGGTGGCTCTCTTAAATTGTTTAGGATGTGTAAGGGTCCTGATTTCTAGTGGGAGCCTATTCCAGGCAATAATGGGGTGATAGCTGTACATATTGCATCCAAATTTAGACTTGGGTTTGTAGATTTGTAGTAGGTCTTGGTTAGAGCTTCGGAGAGGTCTGGAGGGAGAATAATGGGAGATGAGAGGGGATAGTGCTGGGTAGTAGGAAGGCTGGTGTAGGATAGAATGGATGATCTGGAGCTGAGAGAGAAGAAGCTGGTGGGGTAATTCAAGCTATTATCATATGCATCTCAGATGTCATCCCCTAGGGTATGATTAAGATGAAAAATAGACCAGATTAATGGGCTGTTCTTTTGAAGAGCTATCGTTTAGATGAGGGAGCCTTTTAAGCTGGAAAAGAGAGAAATACCCAATGACAAGAACAGATATTTGACATCATGGGTCTGAAGGAGCCCAAGCCTTTGTCAGTTTCTATGGTATTTGAACCACTTGAGGATGCTTTTTTAGCAGTGTTTCAAAATAAGACTCTGCCTTCTGGCCCAAGACACAAGCTTGTTTTAATGGAGTCCAGCATTTATACTATTAAAAGATCCCAGTAGGAGATGCTTAAGTGATCTCTTGGTCTCTATAAATGCTAAAGGTTAGTCCCAGGACCCAGTACTCTCCCTAACAGCATTGAAAGCTGGGCTCTGGAGAGATATGGACAAAACATTTGTAAGTCAGATGCCCTGGCCTTCTGCGCTATTAATTGTCAGGTGCGTATGGTCAAGTATCAAGGAGATCTCCTGAAACATACAGGACTTGCTCTTAGAAATTCAGAATGAGCCCTTAAAATCAAAGATGAAGAGGCTATCCATTTAAACTGGAGGGTAGGACAGCACATGGTTAAGTATGGCTATGATATAATATAATTGAGTACCAGGGCAGCTGAGTCACTGATCCAGCAACATGCCTGGCTTAGGATGTAGGGTGCTACCAGATGTTGTTAAAAGGGAGCTGCTGAAAACGTCCTTGGATATGGACTTTTTGTTTGGTAGTCTTCACAGGAGATTTTCAGGAAGCTAAAGAAGAAATGTGAAGTGAATGTGATGATGAAACACATACTTCACTTTCCAGTCTCCCAGTGCAGCAAGAATTATACAAAGACTGGCTCCTTTTTCAGGTAACAAATCAAAGACCAAAAAGCTAAAAACAAAGAAGTAGTTTAAAAACAAAGATAGCAGGGGGAAAACAAGGACAGGAGTGGGTGGACTGAAGAATATAGTTCTGACAGTCTTTGTGACACTCATGACTTAGCCAGCTTATCATCTCCCCCTGAATCCCTTCTGCTCCCACCCCCGACAGGACAACTAGAGGGAAGACAACCAATTGTGGGGTTTTAGGTGAGCATGATATCAAGCAGCTAGGTAATGAGTATTATTTCACATGGGTGCATGATAGAATTCAAAACCATCCCACCCTTTGTGGGAATGCCTCTGATCCTGAAAGATCAGATATACCTTGCCTTTCTCCTTCACCAGCAACTTTTGAAACAAAGGGTAATAGAAGAGGTCCCAAGGGGAGACAAAGAGCCAGGTTTTTATTCCTGGCTATATTTGATTGCAAATAAGTCTATGCCTTGTAGACAGGTTTTAGACCTCTCATGGCTCAGCTTTTTTTTTTTTCTGAAGGTGCCAAAATTTAGGATGCTCATTTTCCAGTCTTTGCTTCCCTTACTTATGCCTGAGGCTTCTCTGATAACTTTGGACCTCAATAATGCATGCCTTTTATATTCTAGTTCACAAGGTTTGCAAAAAGTTTCTCCAGTTCAGAGCCAAGCCCCATCATAACCAGTTAGCTTCCTAGCCCTTGGGGCAGCCAGGGAGTTCAGTTATGTCTTGACCCCGTGATAATGTCTGTGAGAAAAAAATGGGTACACATTTACCCCTGCCTGGATAATTGCCTCTTTCAGGCCTTAATGCAACAGGATTTTGTGGACAAATTGAAAATCAACAGGGTTTGTCTGAGATTGTTTGGGGTTCTTAGCCTACCCAATCTAGGCTTATAAATTAAAAAGGAACAGGGTACTCCAGGAGGGTGATCTGACCATAGAGGAGTGTAAGACCTACATCTGTAAGACAGGTCCATGTTCCTGGAGACATTGTTTTGTTTATCAGACTGGCAGGAATTCCATGATGACCAGGGAGTTTCTCAGGGTACTGGGGTGCATGGTCTTAGTTATACTTGTGGTCCCCTGTCCAAATTACATCTGAGGAGTGTTTTTTGAGGACAGAACAAGTGCAAAAAACATCAATTTACTCTCTTCTCAGCTATTAACTGTTTATTCCCTGATGGCTGATGGCTTAAACTTTGTCTAGGGAATTCATTCAAGGGCTCTGTCAGTAGCAGTCCTTCTTCTTTCGGCTTTTTCCTGGTTAGGGGTCGCCACAACGGATCATCTGTCCACTCATGATTGGCACTGGAGTTTTACGGTGTTGAGTTGCCAGCCCGGCGCCCAACCATCCCCAGAAGGCACACACACACACGCACATACTCACACCTAGGGCCAATTTAGAGTGCCCAATCCACCTACTGCATGTCTTTGGGATGTGGGAGGAAACAAGAGCACCCGGAGGAAACCCACGCGACCTCAGGAAGGACATGCAGACTCCACACAGAAGGCACCCCAGCCGAGAATCAAACCAGAGAACCTCTTGCTGTGAGGCGGCAACACTAACCGCTGCACCACCGCGGCCACAAGTAGCAGTCTTTCTAGTGAAAGAAATTCAAATCCCAGTGGAAAACCAGGATCTCCATGCTGACTCTGGGGCATACCATGGCGATGTAGTACATAAACAAGTAAGAGGGCACTTGCTGATATCCCCTCTACAGGCTAGTAATAGTGATATAGGAACTAGCAGTTAAACAGAACTCGGAGGTCAGATTTTCCCCCCACAGCATGCCAGCATCACAGATGACCTGAACAGGATGGTCTTGTAGAGTTATAAATGGAAGCTAAACATATAAGTCTTCCTGACAGCTGAGAATCAGGTGGCGGCTCCCGGACATTTAACGCTCATAACCATCTGGAAAATGTCACTGAAAAGGCCACTTCACCGGGGGTTTTGATTTCTTTTAGTACTTGCTCAACAAATGTCTCCATTGTGGTTCTCTCTGCCACAGCCAGTTGGTTAAGGTCACACACACATCTTCACCAAACGGTATTGCTTGGATCATGACTGCAGAAACTGGGCCTCCTTTAACACCTCTTTGCTTGGGGAGTTTATCTTATGTGTCCTTGCTTTATGGCCTTCCTTTACCTTAGGATTCTTCATTCAGTGTTTATAATTTTTCTCAATAGTTATCCACTGCAGAATGCATCCAGCTTTAGAAATAACAAGCCATGAGATGGTATCAGCTGATCCTGAGTAGATGCTTTCTACAGTGGGTGTTTATTATCGTCTCATAATCACTCTGGATTTGGATGACACCTTCATCCTGTGATGTAGATGGCTTTTCCTGTGGACATATGCTTACAGGAGTGCAGCAGGAAAACAGAAAAAAGTACTGAATTAGGGAGACTAGAGGGAAAAGAATCCCAGCAGTCACCCACTACAGAAGGCTCCTTCACAGATCAACTTAAGTAGTGCGTACATATCTCCCATTTACTCCTGCCAGATTGGCATTGGTTAATACTAAATTGGTTTGACAGTTCATCCACCTATTCAGCCTTCAGTACAGTGTCACTGTTAATACAAAATTCAGAGCCAATATTGCCCTCCAGAGTAAGGCAGTAACACAGACAAGTAAAGATAAGCGTAATTCAGTCATCTACCTTTACAGTGTGTACTTCACACAACTTTACTTCTGCAGTAAATACTCTGTGTGGCCACCTTATTAAAGCTTATAGCTTTAATTTATTTATTGGTCTGGCAGTTAGTGCAGATGATTAAGGCAATGAGCAGTTAATGAACTGCTTCCTGGTTTGATCCATAAACCACCGTTTTCATTCTGTGTGATTCTGAGCTAATCACTTAAACAGACAGTACTTCTAGGTTGCCTCTGAAAAGACACTTATTTCCAGTGTGCTTACCCAGTTAACAGAAAAAGTAATTAAGTTTATACACAAATTATAAACCTCACCACAAAATGCTATACTACTGAAAAGTGAAAGGATTTGTCATTGTTAAAAATCATTGCATAACCTGTTTTTCCCACATTATTAATAATTTGTTTCTAATATAGTTGCATTTTGCTTAAACACAATATCATAACTGAACAATTTTTGACAAATGAATTTGTGCAATAATGTTTTAACAAGTGGAATATAGCAAAACTTGTATTTATTCCATGATGGTGAAAATACCTTTTGATATCTTCTCTTTCATCAACAGGCATGTCCATTTATTATTGATGTTTACACGGAGAAGAGTAAACCTAAACTTAAAGTAATCAGTTTAGAGCAAGGTGGTAAGCTTCTTAATATGGCTGTCTGCAAATCTGTCGTTGACAAAGGTGAAGCTAAAATGATGAAGGGTTATGATGAAGTAGTTATCCATACTTACAAGAGTGATACACGGATAACTTCAGTAATTGAAAATAAGGTATTTTCCATTTTTTTTTATTATATTCTTGTAATATTTTGCATACTAGTTTGTTAGCCAAAATTTATCTAAAATTTAAGTTAAAAAAGTGGTTTGGATGTCTTTGTAGAACACATTTATTTTGTGTGCCATATAAAAACTATTTTTCTGCAGTTTACAAATGCAGTGTTGCATACAGCAACTTCATAGAAAAAAATAGTTAATGTTCACCTTGTTGATGGGAACTTTTTAGAGTTTGCTGATGACATTGTTTAGTTTAAACAGTAAAAATTCACGAGTCTCTAACAGCATAATTTGTGGTTTGTGTCATATGCGACTTGAATGAAATACTGCATTGTTTTACATATGAACATTCACAGATGCTGAGCTTTTGGTATATCTTGTTTGTCTGTTTAAGAGTTAGTGTTTGTATATCTGCCTTTCCCCTTATTCATCTTTTAGCTGTCACATTCATCCAATGTGCCTTCATTTCACCATTCACTCTGCATTGTTTAATTCCCATATGCGATAGCATTCATGCACTTTTCCCCATATTTACTTTTCAGTTCATTGCTCCAGCATGTACTTTTCTTGTGTTTTCTCTCTGTATGTTATCTCCCCTTCTTCTGCTTCTTATTTTTCAGTATGTACATTCCAAGTGCTCTAAATCTTTCAATTTCATTCATGCCCCTGATTATCATCTGCTTTAGCAGTAACTTTTAGCTTCACACAGACAGCCATTTTGATGTCACTCTCCTGATATTTTCTCCAGTATTAAGCTCAGTCCATTAATTTTTGTAATGCTGGATCACTATGGATGACATCTAAATTTATAGAATCCTCAGCACCGGTGCAACCTAGGATTCTGTTTACCACTGGAACTACCATTTAACATTGTATGGTATAACTCCACTTGAGGGTGATTATGGCATCCAGGCTTTTGTCTTCCCTTGCCCACTCTGAGTATTACGCCTAACACTTTTACTATCCTTGAACCCACCAGCTTTATTACAGTGCATATCCTTGTAGCTTATTGTATTGAATCCAGTTGTAGGGCAGCACACTTGTGTATTGGTTAGTGTCATTGCCTCATTGTATTTGGTTCTCCTGTGTTGTTGCCAGCTTTGATGTTTTTGTGTGAAGCCTGTATATCTTCCTTGTACCCTTGCAAAAAAATTGTAGTGTACATTCTCTAACTATTAATACAATATATACATATTAATTTGTTATTAGTAGTCATAACTAACTACTCAAATTTATCTTTTCAGTCTGGTTATAATAACAACAATACTTCTAGGCTTTAATCCAATTAATTAAGTATAGTCAATATATATGGTAACTAGTAGATAAAAATGCTTTATATACATATCTCCATATACTTTTATATATATAGTTTCTGCATACATATAATATATATTTTTTATATATTTTTTATATATTATTTATGTATATATTTTTTTCATATATTCTCTATGTAAAAATGATTTTAAAGATATTATTGAATAGAAACCCTTACATATAAAATTTTTTTCTGGACCTAAGTTCTTATGTTCCTTCAAAGTAACTCTTATATAGGTATATTTTTATGTACTAATCATCATTTAGGTCTTTTTTAAGTATTATATGTTATTTAATTTTATTTAAATATTTAGATGTAATAACAACTATGCATCTATGAAGTTAATATAGTGATTGATATATTTCTCCTTCTAATATTAAGTTATGTTCTGTAAGTCAAGCTATATTAAAACCTAATATTTAATCGTTTAACATAAGTAGTCACTAAGAGATATCAGCATCCTATATAGATAAATTAACTATATTTGGGTATAATTTCACAGAGCTCTTAAAAAAGTTTTCTGAAAGCTTATCGCCATAGCAACTTTATAGCTTCGTTGTATGTATCACAGCTACTCTAAATCCTCTTTTGGCTCTGTAAGGATGCTTACTGCAACTGAAGCTAGCTGTATGTTTTAAATAGCTGTTAAAATATATAGCAGTGAAATGCACCCTTTTATATAACTTATCGGTTAGCATTCAGTAACGACTGCAGCGGTTAATCTGCTAATTTAAATATTTGCATTATACCTACTCAAAATGCAACTTCCGCTCTGCAATGATACTGATAGTGGTAGGTAACGATAGTAAATGAAGTTGCCTGCCTTTTAAATGTACTTAAATGTGTATAAATGTGTATAGTTACTAATAGCAACTAACCTAAATTTTAAATAACATTGTTTGGAGTTTTGTAATGAGTGTAGATTGTTGCTGCTTTTTAATTGCGTTGTTTATCGCAATTGAAACCGATGCGATCGGCTTTTAAAACATCTCTAACTTGAGGAAAAAAATATCTACCATCATTTATTTATTGTAATATTGTTAGTTTTTATAGTTAGCTAACTAATAGTCTGCATTCATGACACCTTATGTCTTAGAACCAGTAGTATAATATTTAGTGCTCTTATTAAGACATTTACACTCGGTAGACTTGCAGTCGGAGATCCGTCTACTGCTAATATTCTTAAATTCATCTATAATTGAATGCACTTTCTTGCACACTTTTTTGCACATTTTTTGATTTGTAATTATGTTAGACTACATATGTCTTTTAAGTGCTTTAGAGTTAGACACTTTGTATTGAGGTGCCTGATGAACCTACATATTTTTGCTAAAGAACCTCTTAGCTTAAGAAACTTTGGATGGTTGCTTGACTGTTCCCTTTTAAATGTTAATTGATTTAATTAGCTTAATTAGGTTTGCTTTTAATTTTCATGCTATTTAAACTTTGTTTGTGGGGCTATTCATTGTCTGATGAAGCGTGGTTGTGCCCACGCGAAAGCGCTTACCGTTACCCACTGTTACTTGGATTAAAGAACTTTTTATTCTGCATTTACTACGTTTGTTGGCTCACTTTATGGATTACTGACTGACTTTGAACTGATTATTTGGTTGCATCGTGGTAGAGATCAGGTTTCTGTGTTTTTGCTACTGATTCCTTGTACCCTTGTGAGATTTTATTTTAGGTTTTCATGACATGCTAGTAGGTGACAGCAGTTCTTTAAATTGCTCTAGGTGTGGGTGCAGTGTAAGTTTGCCCTGAAATGAATTGGTATCCTATCTAGGATTGTTTCTTTCCTTATGCCCATTGCTTGCTAGGATGGACTCTGTCTCCTTACGATCCTGAAATGGATTAATTGGTATTAAAAAATGGAGTGATGGGGATTTCTGGCAATGCTGCAGACCAAGTAAGCATGGTTTGAGACTTCCCCTCCCATTCATTTTCAAAAATTATACAGGAAGCTTGCAAATAACTGATAGCTGATTTAAGAGCTGCTGATTTAAGAGCTGCAGTTGTAAGTTTCATTTCTAGTAGAAGTGGAATGGATGTCCAAAAGATGTAAACGGGAGATCTAATAAACCAAAGGAAAGAGGCACACTCCATCAGGCTCCTATCAATCACTTTCTCAGTCAAAGGATGAAAAGGCACCCAAAGAGATTACCTTAAAGGATTTCTTGAATTCAAAAGGATGCATAATCCTTTAGATTATATGATTACATGAAGGAAATGGGTAGGCACATTAGTGAGATTAACAAAATGGTCAAGAAACATATTGATATTTGCAAAAGTTGTTACAGGATAATGGCAATTTAGTGATTTGTGACTGTTCTGACCATTATGGTTGTTTATTGCTGTAATGCTTTGTTGTAAGGTACCATAATTGTTTCATAGTTTGCAATTATTTTTCTTTTTTATTATTTTTAATTGTGTGGTGCTTTGCATCCATGTAATTCTCTGTGAAATGCCTTCTTATCTTTGATGTCATGTAAGGGATTCCAGTAAAGCTGTTAGTTTTATCTATGAAAGTGGTTCTGAGGACTGGGATGGTTTTTTTTCTAGCAACAATGTCCACGTTGTTTGTTTAAATTCTGGTGTCGGAGTTCTAAATCTTTATAAGGATGATCCTTATCTGAGTTCAGCAGGAAGTTCAGATGACAGCACTGTTGATACTAATGAGGGTGTGTGACTTCCTTTGTATTGTATTGAAAGATGTTTCAGAAATCACAGATAGTATGGGTTCAGCTATGATAGAATGAATTTCTTTTGCTACTAATTACTAAGTATATATGTATAAATATATATAGATATAAATGGGGTCTATATCATATAGTCGAAGTTTGATAACTTCGAACACGGAATGTTCGGACCATCCTTTTCGAAGTTAAAAAGCTTCGACTATTGATAAAAAAAAAAAGAAAAGCAAACAAATTAAACTGTTGTAAGCAGGGGGGCAAGCCCCCCCTGCACCCCCCACTATTTAAATATACCAACTCCGAGATCGCACCACATTGAACAAAACGGAAACCTTCCCTTATGGAGATTTCCATTGAAATGCTCGAACTTTTGCAAATTCGAACTGATGGTCTCGAGCATATGAGGTTCGAACTTGTAGAATTTCGACTAGCTAATAGGAATCCATATAAATGCATGTGTGTGTGTGTGTGTGTGTGTGTGTGTGTGTGTGTGTGTGTATATGTACACACACACATTTTTGTTTTTTAATTGTTTACTTCATTACTTTCATTTTGTGGTTATAGTTAGTGTTATCATTGTTGGATCTGATGTTGTCTTTTCCATCGGTCTCAACATATATGTATATTGGATCTGATCGGATCTGACATTGGCAAATTTTTAGACTCTTGGATCCAGGGCTAAGGCTCTTCCCCTTTTGTCCATAGAATACCTCAAATCACATTTGCCACTTGTGAGGCTTGAATGTGATTTTTGGGCTCAGCACTTTGAACTTTATTGCAGGTTAAGTCTTTCTTCCTAATGTTAAGATTTTTTTGACATCCTTTGATATCGATTGGATATTGATAGTTGTACCCTTTACCCGTCTAGACTGTTAAGAGATTTAAAAAAAAAAACTTCCTTTTTAGTATTATGAATAGTATTAGTAGTATCAACTTTTAGGGTCCAGAGTTTTCTGTGTTGAACAGGTTGTTGTTGCTATGAATAGTTATTGCTTCTAGAATTATTAGTGTTGTGTGAGTTTGTTTACCAGTGCCATGAGTGACAAGGTGTCAGGTTTCAAAAAGTGCACCACTTGTGGGCATTGAATACCCTCTCAGGATTGCCATTCGCTTTGTGATCACTGCTTAGGAGTGCATCACTATGATGTGGAGTGTGAATTGTGTGCTTGCTTTAGGGACACTGCCCTCATACATAGGCAGAATAAGTTAGTGTTGAAATGTCTTCTCCCTGCCACAGCAGGAGAAATGACCCCTTGTGAATTGACTTCAGCTTCCCCTTCTGGAAAGAAGTCTTGAGGATAAGCCCAAGCCATCCAAGAAAAAGGAAAAAGAAAATGGGAAAGAAAAAGAAAAAAAAAGACAGAGAGAGAAACAAAGAGACAAACCAGATGGAAAATAAAAGGGAAGATATAGCAAAAGATCTCCAGAAACCTCAGGTCCATTCAGCCCAACTTCCAAAGCTCTGAGGTTATTGGATCCAGGTTCTGCCCCATGGTCTGATTTCATTCTCCTCCTCAGATTTTCTCTGGAGTCAGCCAGCCTTCAGCTTTATTTCCATTCTTGTAAGGAGAGATTGATTCATTACTTTTCCAGACTCTCTTTGTTGGGATCATCATTTAGGTCCTTTAGGTTATCAAAGACTCTGAATCCAATGTCAACAGGATGATGCAGAAGTTCCTTAGGATCCAAATTCAGATGGGGCTCCTCCCATCAGGATTGATGAGCAAGGCTCCTACAGCCCATCTCCTGGTATCTCCTTCTCTGATCTAGCCTTTGGATCCAGTGACTGTGGAGCCAAGTATTCCCAGTGGGGTATACTTGTCCAAGCCAATAGCTTAGTCAGTTTCTATTGTGACTGTTTCCTTTACCAGCTTCAATCTGATGGCATTGGACCTTGAGGGGTCTCATAGCCTAGAGTCCAGAGATGAGGCTCAAGGTTTACTTCATGTCTTTTGGAACCATCCCTTCCCCGGGTGCTTTGGCTTTGGACAGCTCAGCTCTGTTGTCTGCCTTGGATCAGAGTTGAATCAAATTCCATGAGGTTCCTCTTCAAGGATCTTTTGATCCCAAGGATTTCTTCTCAGCTATTGTTTTCACTTTACCTTATGAGGGTTTTGAAAAGGTACTGTCTAGATCAAGAAAGGAGGTCTCTTGCTCTTGCTTGGTTACTTTCTGATCCCCTCTGAGTTCTGTGTTCCCATCAGACAGTGACAAACCAGTTCATTTGGGCCTTGATGACACTTGCCAGATGAGTTCTTCTTCTACTACTTAGCTTTCCTTAGAGCCTTCACTTGGGAGTTGCATAGGAAGTGATACTGGAAAAGGAGACGTCTGGATTCTCCACAGGAATCCCTCATGGAACATGCAAACTTTGGGGAAGGAGAGTGTTGCTCAAGATCCCCCTTAAAAGACTTCTCCTTTGGAGACATCCTAGAAATGATTAAACAGCAAGGAGGTTGGTCCACTGATGGTCCCTTCTAAGAGGAGTTCATATTCTTCAAGGTTTTTGGGGCTGGCTCATCTACTTCCTGGTTGGACCTTCCCACTGATGAACTCATTGACATGATGTCTCAGTGGGCATGGAAGGAAATGGATGTGGTGGGTCATTTTTGAATCCAAGGTCAAAGAAATGCTCACCAAAAGTGATTAGGAGGGCAAAACACTGTCTGCCATAGACACCCACTTTTTCACCCCCAAAGAACTTTCTCCCAAAAACAAAAGCATGGAAAGAGGTTTTGGTTTCACAAGTCCAAGGGTATTGCTTAAGACACTTAAGGTGACAGACTCCCTGAGACAAAGGAAAAAAATAGCTGTAACAGACATTGCCCCAAATGGCAGAGGCAGTCCACAGAATCAAGTGTTTTGAGGTACCTTTATTGAGAAACCCTTCTAGTGCTCCTAAACGATTGCCTGGCTGCTTATCTCTGCACTTCAAGCTTGGTTAGCCATCACCCAAGATTCTTGGGTGCAGAAAATTATAACCAGAGGCTACATTATTCCCTGTGTTTCCCATCCACAAAAATAAAAGAAAACTTCCTGATATCCCACCCAGTCAAAGGCAGCTATAGAGATTTCGAAGCTGCTAGAAAAGCAAAACATCCAGAAGGTCTCACCATGCTAGCAAAGATGAGGAATGTATTCAATTCTTTTTGGTTCCGAAAAAGACTGGGGGACCTCAGGCTCATTCTGGAGCGCAGCCACCTAAACCAATTTGTAAAATAGATGAAATTCATGATGGTCACAGTTCAGTCTGTTGTCCCTTGTTTGAGGAAGTACTACTGGTTCTGCTTGGTGGACCTACAGGACACCTACTATAACATCAAAATAGCAAGGCAGTCCAGGAGGTTCCTCCACTTTTGGCTTGGAGCTAGTCACTTCCAGTTCAGGGCAGTGCCCTTTGGTCTGCCCACAGCCCCGAGGGTGTTCACCAAGTGCATGGCAGTGGTTGCAGCTTAGATGAGTGGCTAATCACTGTTTTCATGAGGGATCTACTTGTTCAGGCCAGGAACTCATTGCTCTAACTATGTCACCAGCTAGAGACTACCATCAGTTTGAAGAAGAGACAGCTAACCCCAGTTCAGACACTAGAATTCATAAGGTGCCACCTAAAAACAGTTTTCAAATTGTCAGACTTCCAGACTCCAGAGTTCTTTTTTCAAAATGTGCAAGTTTTTCTACTGTCAAAGTAGAATAGGCAGCCATCTCTAACTATCTTGTTGGAGAAAATCGGTACAAGGCCTTATATGAGGAACTTGCCTTCTTAGCTCACCGTTGATGGACCTGTTTCCTTCTTGGGAGATTATCTTGTTGCTTCAGGCCCTGACTAGACTTCCTTTTGAATCAGGAGCTTCAGTGGAACTCACATTTCTTTATCTAGACTATCTTCCTGGTGGCGATTACTTTGGGTAGGAGGATTTCAGAGTTACAAGCATTGTCGTGTAAACCACCTTTTCTGATTTTCCATAAGGATAGGGTTTGTGTTCTAACCAATTCTAACTTTCTTCCTAAAGTGGCTTTGGAAGCTGCCCTTAACCAAGCTATTAACTTGCTATTTTTTCAAAGGAGACTATACTTTACATTTGCTAGATGTTCATTGTCAGTTGAGGTTATATTTACATTGTATCAAAAGTATTAAGAAAACTGATCAGCTTTTTCCTCTTTTCCAAAGCAAAATTGTGAGACAGTGTTTCTAAAGTCAGTCTATCCAGGTGGCTATCTGATTGTATTACCTTTATGTACAAAACAAAGAGCTCGTTTCTACCTCACAAACCTAAAGCCCGCTCTACTAGAGCAGTCAGATCATCTGCAGTTTTCTTTGCCAAAGTACCAATAGATAGTATTTGTGTTTGCAGCTACCTGATCTACAGTTCTCACCTTTATTTCTTATTAGAAATTGGACTTACAGTCTGGATCCTGTGCCTCCTTTGGCTCCACCATCCTCCGGAATATCCTTCCATGACACCACTCTGGTGTTTAAAGAAGCTGGGGATTCTATTCTGTATGTTGAAATGGACAGAAAGACAACATTGGATACAAAAGTACTTGCCATAATACTAGATTCAATTTGTCGTCTTCCATCTGGTTCAGTCTCCCTTTCCTTCATTCTCTCTTGCTAAATTGTCATGCTTGTTGCTTTCGACTGATCATATCAATCCTGTCCAGATCCTTGGCTTATATACAGTCACATACTATGTCCTTTTTTCCTCTGTTCTCCATCTTCCAATTTATTGGAAAGTGAAGGTTTGTTTAGGATACAGGTAGGTAAACCTAATCTGAGGTACTGTATAGACAGAAGGGAATTGTGGGTAGAGGGAAGGTGCTTGAACTCTATACCTGTTAGTCTAATATATTGTTGATGTTGGATCCGATTTACCCATATGTTGAGATGGGTGGAAGAAGACAACATGGATCTAGATTTGTGGTAACTACATAACTTTCGTTTCACAGTGGTGCACTGTTTCTTTTGTTAATGTTTTGAGAGGCAGCAGGTTGTGTATGCGTAAAATGCTTTTGTTTTAAATATATGAAAATTGGCTATGGATATGAAATTAGGAATTAGCACTGTAATGATCCTCACAGAAGGTAAGGTGTGCCTCACACATTGTTACATGTGCACATAGATGCACATACACACACACACACACACACACACACACACACACACACACACACACACACACACACACATCTTGGGAAAAAGAGTGAAATATGATGCATTATTTAAATTCTTCTCTGTGTAATGTGAACTGTATTTTTTTTTTCTAAAGCAAATGTAGCACAGAATTGTAGAACAGGGATATAGTGCATTTTGTGAGGGAACAAAGGCTTATTCCTGAAACTGTTTGAAGGGTGATGGATAGAGGGTGGAATGATGCTGATAGTGCTGGGAGTAGATCATAAGGACAGCCTATGGGAGTCATATATGCAGTGGTATTGTGTTAAGGTCCTGTGTGTGTGTCCGTGTATGTATGTATGAAACCCTGTCATGGACATTCTGCAATAGTCTGGAGAGTCCAGAGGTATGCACGGCAGAACTAACATCTTATCTTGGCTTAGACACCTGAAAATAATACATAAATGAGTACTTACTTACACAGGGATTATACCATTTTTGAAAACAAACTGCCAGCAAGCATGAGATTACTGGCAGTACAAAACACGAGTCTATATTAATTAATCAAAAACTAATTCCAGTGAATGGCTGTTCATCGAATGTTCACTTCAGTGAACATTTTCGAAGGGAAGGGAATTACTTGTCCCCCACACCTACTGTAACACAAACTACATTATGTCAAACCAACCGGGTGGGTGGCTATGCCCCCCAACACCCCCATACTTATGTATACCAACCCCAAGATTGCACTACAGTGGGGAAAAGGCTAATTTTCTAATGCTGGCCAACTAACTCCCTTCCCTTAGAAAAATGTTTGCTGAAGTGAATGTTTGATGAATGGCTGTTCGCTGGAATTTGTTTTTGATAAATTAATACAGATCCCAAAACACAGATGAAACCTATTTCATCATTGCACAAACATAATGATTACTCTTTGAAAACAGTGCCATGTAAAACCGTAAAGCATCCAGTGAATTACTGATTAGATTACAGAACTGAATGTGAATACATTTACATTGTTTTTATCTTGTCACAGTTAAAATCCAGGAAAAAAAATATGATCAAGTTTGATGATGTCATGCTGGAGGTGGAGTTCCGCAGAAAAATAATTTTCAGAATTCCAAAAGCAGCTCTGTCAAAGGTCCATGCTAATTCAGTAGAGGTAAAGCTGGGGCTGCTATGAGCTATGATTATAGGCCATTAAGATTTAAGAATTGTTGGTGTGCGAGAAGGGACTGTTGATACTTTATTTGTGAGTCGCTATCAGTATGATCGCAAATTCCTGAGGCTGATATTCAGATTACAAGTGCTTATTGGACTTGCATGGTCCCCTCCCAGGACACACTAGAGTCCGCCATGTCCAATTATAGTGCATTTTGCAGCCTTCCAAGGAAAAGATAAAATAGATTTACAAGCCTGGAAGCCAGGATCATAACTTGAGATAGCTTTGTCTCCAGGATATACATTGATCAGGGTTTTTTAGAGCACACCCAAAAGAAACGTGCAGCCTTTATACCAACACAATGTTTTTACAAGATAAAAATGACTTAAATGTAAGTTGTTTTATCCTGCTTCTTTCATAATTTTGCTGCTGGGAGGCACTAAGATTTATATTGGCTCTAAGCAGGCAAATGTGGGAGAAACCTTCAATATATCTGGATAGCAGAGCCAGGTAAGTGCTGCAAGAGGCAAGCACAACAGGAGAGATACAATTGCCCCATCTATAAGAACAAAGGAGAAGCATTCAGACAGGACTTTGCACTCTCTTTAAAAAGACAAAAATGTTAGTGTACAGAAGGGACATCCAGTTAATGTTACAAGAAGAAATGAGCAAAGAGGTTTTCAAAGCTAAATGATATATATCTGTTTACTCAGGTAAATCAGCAATTTAGAATATTTGGGATGTTTATTATAACGGTTTTTGGGCGAAGAATTAGTTAAAATTTGAGCAATGTTCTTAAATCAAGTGTTGGTAACTGCAAATTGTACAAAAGTACTGCCATTGGAAAAGATCCCTTTTCATGATGAGGTCTATACCTATAAGATGTGTGATGTTCATTGTCAGGCCTTCTTCCTGACTGGTGGGCTTGCACAACATACGAATCTTGATATGGCCTTTAAATGGAGAAGGCAGAATATTAAGTAGCACTTGAACATTTACAATTAGTCTGGGTGGTACCTATTGCTAGGTTTGGGTGGGGCAGGCAAGCTCACACTACTGTAGAGATTTGGTATGACATAGAGGGGCAAAATAAGAATATTCGATTTATACAGGTAAGACTACCATCCTGAGCAGGAGTTATATTCGGGAGAGGCAGTCTGCAACAGAGATGCACTACTGCTGAAAAAATCTCTGTGGCATTAGTTGCACCCATATTTGTGATGGCAGGGGAACCAAGACATTTGGCTTGCTGCCTAATTTGGAGTGAATCTTCCTCCTAGGACGAGTGAAGTTTATTATTTGTACATAATTTTCAGATGGGTTTTAATGTAAATGTGGACCATAAGCAAACTTGGGAGTTTAAGGTGTTGATGCAGGTAGAATTTCTTTTGGTGAGCAGGTCACTTGGACAAGACTGTAAATGAGCACAGAAGTAGGAAAGTCTGAAAGGGACAGACGAGATATATTGAAGAGAGTCAATGGGGGGTGGTGGTGTAATGTGAGCACCTAACAATGAAGTTGTGTAACAGTTTGGAGCCTAATTCACTAATGGGCTTGGATTGGATGGGGCTGGCTGATGAAGGCTTCCCCCAGAGAGCTGGTGGTTTGTTTGTGGCCTTGCAGGAAACATACATGGGAGCTAAATAACATTGTAAACTTGAAATGTGGGATTATAGAGTATTGACCATGGCTAGCTACAGGAACTAGGTGACAAGGGGTGATTGTAGTTCAGAAAGGATTGAATCTGGTTGAGGAAAGAGTGGTAACAGATATGGAGGGATACTTAGTAGCTTGGATAACATGGAAGGAGAGAACCATGAAAAGAATATTGGAGTTGTTTAGGTTGGTGGATGATTGGAAAGCTTGTCAGGAAAGAGCCCAGTGCGGCTTTACCCATTATTGTGCAAAGTGGAAACATATAAACAAAAATAATGGGGAGGTACTGCAAATGAATGTGGTCCCACTTCTGCAGTCTGATCATGAAAGGGTCAGATTGCATTTGTAATTGGCCCATTGTGGAGGTTCCCCAGCTTTTGTTAAACAATGAGAAGTTTAAAGTAAGGGCAGAGGAGATAGTGAATAGTCAAATAGATGAAAATTGGATGACTTGGGTAGTGGGATGGAGTCAGGTAAAAATGCAATTAAGAGGGTAATACAAGATTTAGTAAGAGTTAATAACAGCGAGAGGTGTGAAAGAGCAGGCTGTCATTACAGAATATAAGGGAGCTTCATTTGCACAGAGGTGGTTTAGATCAGATCAAGAAAGAAAGCCGAGGGAAAGTCCATCAGAAATGCAGCAACTAGACCATAGTAGAATTTTATTTTATGGAATAGTCATTAGGAAGTTATACTAGATGAGTTTTTCTTCTGCTAGATATTATTAGAAGACCTTATATAATGGAATGTGTTTAATGGAGAAAAGTAGAGTAGAAGTCACTACTTACAAGTTATTCCTCTGGAGGAAGTTTCAGAAGAGGGGCCGGAGCAACTTCTTGTCAGTATCTCTGAGGAAGAGATTAAGAGGGCTATTTGGTCACAAAAGATAGGAAAATCTCAAGGTAGTGATTGCATTCTAACTGATGTATGGAGAGTGACAGAGGATTGAATAGTCAAGGTAGAGAAGTGTCTTTTTAATGGGACTTTAAAATAAGATAGACCTCCCCCTCCATGGCAAGAAGGGATTATAGACATCATGTTAATTAAAGGAAGACAGGAATTCAAAGTAGCTAGGCTCCTGCCACTCAGTAACAATTTTAAATCATGATTACAGAGTGTTCATAATGATAATGACAACTAACACTGATAAACATTTTACTCTTGATTATTTAAGATCAGCAATGTAATGTCATACTTGGAAGAAGGCCATTTGACAGTATTAATAGAATGTTAATGATAGTGCAGGATGCAGTCAAAATGAAAAGGAAGGTGGCACTATTGATGTCAGATGATGGAAACCCATTTGATCAAATTGGTATTTCTATTTAAGGTGATGAGATGCTTCACATTCTCCCTGGAGTTTAATTAATATGTTACAAAGAATAAATGATGGGGCAAGCATGCAGATAAAAATAATGGGGGAACTTTATCAAGGTTTTTAGTTAACTAGAGGTATGAGACAGGGGTGTCCTGTTTCACTAGAACTTTTTGCAGTATACTTTGGACCTTTAGCAAAAATGATGAGGAATTCAGGTGTGAGGGATAGAAATGGGGTAGCACAGAGTTAAAACAGATTTATTTGCTGATTATGTTATTTTTTTAATTAGGAAAGCTGCAAGAGGATATTGGAATTGCATATGATATTTTGAGGAAGCTTGGTGAGTTTTCAGGGTATAGTATGAATGAAGACAAAGTGAAATTGGTGGAAATTAATCTGATGAATAGAAAAAGGGATGCTGTATGAGTAAGTGAAAGGAGGAAGATTTTTGGTTTAGTTTAAGGAGACATGTTTGGCTGACCAATTTTTTTAAAACAAGAAACATCTTTATTAAATTATCACTTATGACATAGGCAATCATACATTTATGTAAATGAAAACAAACCATATTGACATAATTTTATGTACAAATATTACACATCACCTATGATATATACAGTCACTGTCAATCAACCATTAGCTCATTCAAATCTTGCCTTCTTTTAAACCTCATTCCTGCTCTGCATGTATTGCTCCCACAATTCCCATTCTTTTATTTGTAATTTGCTCATAACCTTTTCTAAAGATAACATTTCCAGTTGCTTTAGCTCTGTTACTATATTCACTACCTCTAGTACAGCTGGTTTAGACTTTGATTTCCATTTTCTAGTATTTGCTTTTTTGGCAGCCACCATAATTAGACTCAGCAAGGCCTTACTACGTCTAGGCAATTTGATTATGTATCATAGCACAAAAAAAAATAATAATTTCCTTAGTTATACCAGTTTGCTCAGTTAGTATTTCTGATGTAGTATTCTGCAGGGAATTTTTAAAGTCTGCCAGCTCATTACACTACCAGAAAATATGTTCTCAATTACCTCTTTCTTCACCATCACACCTCCAACATTTGCTGTATACCCGAGGAAAAATTCTTTGGAGTCTACTTGGGGTATAAAAATACCTATGTAAATACTTTCAAGCAAATATCGTAAATCTTCTAGACTTTGTTGCATGTTTGGGAGACATACATATATCCCCCCATTGTTTCTTTGTGAAGGGCTTATCCAGTCTCTCTTCCCACTCTTTTCTAACCTCCTTTGATTGATTCTTACAGTTATCATGCAATACTTTATATGCTCTACTAATTTCCTTTTTTTAACAGAAGCTTATGTTCTAGATTCCTACTAAAAACTGTACCAGTACTGTTTTTTCAGTTAGAACCAACCCCCCCCATTTCTTTCACTTTGCCTATATTCTAATATCGGTCCTTGAAAGGGAAGGCAATCTCTACCCTCCAGTCCAAGTAAGTTCTTGTCATCTTCCCATTCTATTAACTTTCCCTCTCTATTTATTTGCTCCCAATACCTTGGTTCTTTTGCCAGTTTTCTCCAGTAAATTTCATCTCCCCTTGCCTTCCTTAGAGTACTTTCTGCTACTTTGTGAATATAATATTCTGCATAATTATTGTTATTCTTCTTAAGGATCTGAATCCAAAATCCCAGTCTCTCCTTGTTTCTTGAGCTTCCCCATGTTTCATCATTATCACTTTCCACTTTAAAGTTTAGGTTTCTGCTTGTGCTATGTATAGGAGCCCTAACTGTGTAGCTCTGAAATACCCCTTCAAATCAGGTAATCCCAAACCACCTTATTCTGTTGGAAGAATCATTTTATCCCACTTGATTCTTGCAGTCTTCCACTCCCAGATAGAATCCTGCAGCTCTTTATTAATTGCTGTCCACAACTTCTCCTCTGGGTGATAAAATTAAATCTGACCTATGTATAAAATTAAAGGGACTAAAGACATTTTAACTGCATATTCATAAAACAGAGTTTCCAATTCCTCAGTTTTTGTTTATTCTCTCATATATCCTTAGCTAAATATTAGAATTCTTTGTAACCCATACTCCTAAGTACTTCATTTTATCATATCCCCATAAAATATGTATATTGCTGAACCAATTCTTGTATGTGTACATAATTTATAGCTATTGCCTTTCTCTTAGCTTCATTAATTTTGTATCCCAAAAAGATCTGAAACTGTCTCAAAATGTTCCACAACACTGAAATGTCGTTTCTGGTTTTATCAGTTATAAAATAATATAATCTGCAAATAGAGACAGCTTTTCTCGACTACCATCATTTTTCCCTCCTAGTTTCCAAACTTCCACAGGAATACCATCTATTCCTGGGGAATTTCCTGTGGATTGGTTATACATCACAATTTTTATCTCATCTCCTCCTGTCCTATTAGTAATTGAGCCTCATCTACCTCTAACATTGGCATATTTAATTCTTCGTAAACTTTTCCATTTGTGCCTTTTCTTGATTTCCATATTTCTCTGCTTTATACAGACTTTAATAACATTTCCAAGTATTTCTAGTACCTCTACAGGGTCACTCGTTATCTTCCTTGTAATAGGCTACCCTAAGCTTGGCAACAACCCTTTTTAGTTTCTGTTGCCCGTCATTGTGCTAAAAGTTTTTATGCTCTGGAGTTATCAAAAAAAAAACAGTTGCTTAACAGCAATCTTTCCAAACTCATTTATATTATAAAGGTAATCTCCTATTTTCTGTTTAGCATATTCTCTACAATTGCTTCTCTTCTTGTTCTGTGAGATTCCCCCTATTCTGCAATACTTTAATCTCAGTCAGTCCTTCTAAATAATTCATGTTACTTCTTAACCAAATCTTTCTTTCTTTTATTTCCACCCTATTTGTAAACTCTACTTTAATGTTATGCTTGCTGTAGCTATAGTTTCAGAAGAAATTTCTAACTTCTCTAATAACTCCTGAATAATTTCCACTACCCATTCCTTAAATTCCTCTCTTTTCAACAAATAGGTGGGAAATCACCAGTGCCTCATTTTTATTTCATTACACTGCATTTCTATTTTAGTTATTATTGCCGCGTGATCTGAAAAATTTATTTAATATGTATCAAAATTTTCAATTAAATACACATGCTCATGTGAATTATTAGTTATGTCTAGCCTTGCCCAGTTTTTGTATCTTAGGGAATAATATGTAAATTCACTCCACACTCCTACTACTGAATTCACATCTATACAAAATACTTTCATAAATGTCTTCAAAAATGTACCCTCCTTTGTTACATTTTCCCTTCTGGGCCCCCAGGATACACCTTCACTGCTGCAAATCAAGTTTCAGTCCCCAACTGTAAGTAATATTTCCTGTTGAAAGCTAATTACCTCTCCCAGAATTTTCTTAAGCTCCATTATAGCAGTTTTAGTTGGAAGATAAATGCAGGGTCTATATCACATAGTCGAAGTCTTATAACTTTGAACACGGAATGTTCGAACCATTATGTTCGAAGTTACAAAACTTTGACTATGTATATATAAAAAAAAGCAACAGAAACAAAATAAACTGTTTTATGCAGGAGGGGCAAGCCCCCCTGTGCCCCCACGCCCCCCGCTACTTAAATATACTAACTCTGAGATTGCACCCCATTGAACAAAATGGAAACTTCTGCTTATGGAGATTTCCATTCAAATGCTCGGAACGTTTACAAATTCGAACTTATGGTCTCGACCATATGAGGTTCGAACTTGTAAAAGTTTGACCACTTGATAGGAACCCATAAATATATGGCAGTGTAATCTGCCTCCCTTGCCAGTAACCCCTTAGTACTACAAATATACCATTATTGACTTTTTTATCCCCTTCTATCACTATTAGAGCTCCTCTTGCAATTAATATAAGTACTTGTTTTTTTTTCCTTTGTCCCAGGTATTTCACTGAATTACCACCCTGAAAACCTTTTTTTATCAAATTCACATGTTCAATTCTTTCCAAACATGTCTCCTGTAGCATAGCTATCTCCACTTTACATTTTTTAATATAGTTCACTGCTTTTTTCTTTTTTGTATATATCTGTGAGACCATTTACATTTAAAGATAATCTAGAAAGTGTCATTATGTTAAAAAGTTATTATTCCCACCTTTTGTGTGTAACAGCTTTTTTGAGTGTCTAGTTCCACCTTTTGTGTTACATGCATACATTAATGTTTGGCAAGTTAATCTTTTATACAGTTTTTTGTCATTTCCATTTGAGCCTATGTCATAGCTTATAAAACTTTTTGTGTTATTGAAACCCCTCAAACAAAAAACAAATACACTCCCAATACACCCCTAAAACCTATTAACTTAATACTAAAACACAAAACAATGTACATCTTCAAATACTGAATTATGTATCCTCCTGATAGAAACAATAGTCCTGGACTGACAGCCACACTGACAGGTTTGGATTAACCTCAGTGGAAGGTTATTTGGAAGCTAGGAGGGAAAAAAATGATAAAAGATCTGGAAAGATTTGTTTAACAGTATTTTAAATGGAGGAGAAGTACAAACATCCTTGAAGAAGGCAGTGGTAGCTGTAATACCTAAAGAAGATAAAGATCCATCAGATCCAGCTTCATACAGGCCCATTTCAATACTAAGCCATAATTATAAAGTGTTCATGTCTATAATGGTTAAAAGAATGTCAAACATAATGCCAAAATTGATAGATATGGATCAGTGTGATTTTGTGGAGGGGAAGAAAACATTTGGCAACATTAACAAAACATGGTTGATCCAGAGGGAAGCAGAATGTAAAAAAATACCATTGTTGTTGTGGGTCTTGATGCAGAGAAAGCATTTGAGCGAGTAAGCTTGGACTTTATGAGCACGGCAATGGAAGCATTTGCATTTCCTGAAAATATAAGGTTGATTAGGAGGATATATGAGGAATCAGAGGCAAAATTTAAAGTGGATGGGATCTTTTCTGATAATTTCTATTTGAGCAGAGGAACCAGAACCACAGGCAAAGAAAATAAGGGACTCAGAAATTCAAGGATATAATTGGTATGGTAGTCAGGAAAATCTGTCTGTATTTATAGATGATATTATTTTATACCTGACAAAACCATCAAGAGACATTATAGTGTTGTGGAACATTTTGAGATAGTTTCATATCTTTTTGGGATACAAAATTAATGAAGCTAAAACAAAAGCAGTAGTGGTAAATTATGTACCAACGTATGAATTGGTTCAGCAGTATCCATATTTATGGGGACATGATAAAGTGAAGTATTTAGGAGTATGGGTTAAAAATGATTCTAATGTGTCAGCTAAGGATATGTGGGAAGAGACTAAACAAAAGATAATGCAAAAACTGAGAAAATGGAAGCTTTGTTATGTGGATATGGATAGTAAGATACAAGCAGTTAAAATGTTTTAGTCCCTTTAGTCTTATACACAAGTCAGGCATATTTTTATCAACCAAAGGAGAATTGTGTATAGCAATTAATAAAGAGCTGAAAGACTTTACCTGGGAGGAGAAGATGGCAACAGTCAAGTGGGATAAGCTGATTCTTCCAGTAAAACAGGGCAGATTGGGATTACCCAATTTGTAGGGATATTTCAGAGCTACACAGTTAAGGCTCCTATACATAGCACAAGCAGAAAACTATAATTCATAGTGGATAGGGAGGATGATGAAACAGGGAAAGCGCAAGAAACAAGGAGAGATTGTTTTTTTTTTGGATGTGGGGCTTTAAAGAGAATAACAGTAATCATATAAATATTATATCTGCAAAGTATCAAAAAAATAAAAAACGGACAAACCCAGGAAAGTGTAACAAACAAACAAATATACCAAGGACACTCTGGCAAGTCGGTAGTCAGGATAAAATGCTCACCACAAGTAAATTGTCGAAAAACACTTTAATATAAAAAATACATAAAACCATGGTTTAGCACTTTTGTCATAAAACAGCCATCATCAGAACCGCAGGCAATGTAAATTTCACAATTAAATAGACCAAGAAGTGAACCCCACCTGTAATCCACCAATGAAAAACAAAATCAAATTACACACAAAAACACTGTTTAGCTCCTTAAACATCAAAAATACTGAACTGTGTTGACTGTTTATATAAAACCATGAGTGTTGTGTGTAAAAACAAAATTAAATTAAATAAAATATACACCTACCAAAACTAAAAAATACTCATAAACTCTATTAGACTATCGTGTATCTTTTCCTAAGTTCACTAGAGATGGAAATAAATTCATCTAAACATGGAGGGTTGGCAGCATCCAGCCTGAGTTGCCATATAATTTGCTGATGTAATAAAATGTTTTTCCAGCTGCCACTGAAGGGTTTAATGGGTACCTGTTCTAAAATAAAAAAAACTTAAACTTGTTGAAGTTTGTACATGTCATAGAATGTCATGCCAAAGCACTCATACTGTCTAGTTTCTGAATACAGTATTGATGTTGGTATATTCTACGATTCAATCCATTAAACGTCTTGCCCACATAAAATTGACAGGTCATGCATAAAGCAAGACAGACCACTCTCTGTGTTAAACAATTATATTTACCCCCACCTATCCATCTATTAATCTTAATGTAAAACCATTATAGTTGTGTTCAATGTATTTACACTGATTGCACCTGCCACACTTCGATGCAACTGGCCAGGTGCCTGTACTCATTTGTGGTGTTCTTTCTAAAAGGTTTTTGATGTTATATTTTCTCTTATAAGTGAAACTAGATCCCAGTGTACCTATAGACCTGGTGTATCTGAAGTAGTTTGCTTCATTTGGTCTTCAACCTGTGGGAATACAGATCCGTATCGGATCCAAGCTGGCAAATATTACTAGCATCAGCTCCGAGCTTCAGACTCCTCCCTTTACTCATAATACACCTCCACTGCCTTCCATTCCCAGAACTCTTTTGCCACAATTTGCTTATACAGCGTGTCTTTTGAGCTCCAGCTAGCAGTGTGTTATTTAACTACTGTAAGTAGAAAACTTTCACTTTTTTTCATCAGTCTAGATTAGTTTAGGTACCCCTTCTCCCCTCCCATCGCTTTGGCGTTGAGTGTTAGGTTAGGTAGATAGAGTAGTTTGCTCTGTGCCCCCCCCCCTTAGTTTTGTCTATAGACTAGTGTGGTGAGTGTGTGCATTTAAGTTCACGAAAGTATGTTCCTGTCTTTTATTTAAGGCTTTCTTTCTTTACTTAGGATGGCTGAAAAGCTTGTGTTTAAGCGCTGCATAGAATGTGGCCATAAGCTCTCCCCAGCAGATGGCCATACTCTGTGTGTGTTTTGCTGGTTGTGGCCCACCTTAGTGTGGATTCCTCCATTTGTGCGAAGTTCAACCCCCAAGCTTTAAAGGATAGAAAGGCCAAGTTGGCCCTCAAAGGTCTTCTTCCTCCTACCGACTCTCTTTCCTCGTCTTTGGCTTCAGTCACAGTGGCTGCTGTGACTGCTTTTCCCTTCTGTCTTCCTCTGGTCTCTCCTCCCTCTCAGGCTAGGACTCAAACTCCTGTATCTAAGCCTGTGGTAGCGGACCAGAAGAGAGGTAGAGAAAGGGAGAGAGAGAGAGAGTCGAAGATTAGGGAAAAGAGGAAGAGGTCCCTGGACCACACTTCTCCAAGCAAGTCAGCATGGATCCATGACTCCCCTTGGCTCCGATCTCTGAGATTCTCCCCAGAGCCGGAGGAGGCACGTCCAGTCTCTCGGGCCTCGGTTCCCTGAGCTGCCAGGTCAGAGTCCGTGGCCTCTTTATCCTTACAAAGATCCAGATGGGGGTCTGGGCAGCCCCCCCTCCCTCTGGAGGGGGGAACTAGCTTCCTTTCTTTCAACCCATTCTCCTTCTCCGATCTGACCTTCGGGTTTGGAGTGCATGGATCCGAGGTTGGCCTTGGTCAGGGGGTCGGCGCCAACGGGACTTGTTTCCTCGACGCTGACAGCTGCCTGGAGTGTTTCAGATCCGTCCAGTTCGGATTCGAGCCACTCTTGGAGCTGGAGCTTGGGTGTCAGATCTGAGGGAGTGGAACCTTTTCCATCGGCTCTGACTTTGTCGGGCCAGGTCCCCTCCCTCGGAGCTCCATCCACCTCGGGCCCGGCTCCAATTCTCATTTCGGACCCGGGGAGACTAGCCTCCTTATTAGCTGCCCAGTAGGTCCGTTCTCCTTCGGCATTTGATGTGGTAGAAAGGGTCCTCTCTGATGGATCGAGACCACTGACCGCCCACTCGGATTCCTCCCAGACCCCCTCGGCTCTGTCTACAGTCCCCATTGTCGTACCAGAGGGACAGCCCATGCTCGAAGAGCCCCAGACAGTTCCCCTGAGGAACAGATGACTTGCGAGTGCCCCCTGGAAAGCCCCACTGGAGATGTTCTCGCAAGCATATGTGCAAGAGGAGGCACTTGGACTCCCCCGAGTCAGACATCCTAAGTGAGATGATGGAAAGGGTTCCCCAAGATCACCTCCCGATGATGTCTGTTTTGGAAACATCACGGAGATCCTGCGTCAGCAGGGAAGTTGGTCTGCCCCCAAGCCCTCTTCTGATGAGTCTGTGTTCCTGGAGGCTTTCGGCACGGGCCCGTCTACTTCCTGGGTGTCCCCTTCCATGGATCCTTTAGTGGATTTGGTCATCTCACAAACGTGGAAGGAACCGGACACCATAGAGCCTATCCCCAAGCGACCCGATAAAATTTTATGTCCTCCCCCCATTGACAGGCCGTCCTGGAATAAGGGCTCCCCTGTGGACACCATGGTGGTAGCAGCAGCCACTAAGAAGGAACTTGCTCAGGAGAGTTCCTAGGTCCACTCTCCTGACTCGGAGTCACAGATGACGGGCCGCCTAGGGAAGTGGGTGTATGCTTCAGCTACCTTTTCAATCAGGGCGATGAACTACTTGGCCCATGTTACTAGACTCGAACGCGACTTAATAAAGGAGCTGGAGGAGTCTCCCCCAAGCCCATGTTGCAGGAGAACAAGGCTTCATTCTCCACGAGAATGGTCACTCTCAAAGTGGTTTCAAATACGTTCATGCAACTGCTTTCCCATGCTATGGAAGGAGTGGCTAGGGCAGCTGAGTCCGGCATGTCCATGAGGCATAACGCCTAGCTCAGGTTGTGTCAATTTTCCGAACCCTTTAAGGCATCTTTTGCCAGTGCCCCTTATGACAGTTCTACACTCTTCAGTAAAATTGTCAAGAAGACTAGTCCAGAGTGAGAAGGACAGGAAGACACTGTGTGCTATCGGAATCCGCTTCTCTATCCCTCAAAGATCTTTTTTTTTGGAACCAGAGAGGGCAAAAGAAGATGTGGTTCTGGAAGTCTCAGTATTCCCGGGACACTCAGGGCTCTTCTTCCCCTAGAGGCAGAGAGGGACAGAATGGATACTGGCCCAGAGGAAGAGGGGGTCCATGGAACTTCTGGTCTCGAGAACCATTCTCGAACAGACCCTGAGGGGTTTGCCTGACTGCTCTACTCTGGAGGCAGTCGGGGGAAGATTGTCCTTGCACCCAGCAACATGGGAGTCCATAATAATGGACCGCTGGGTGCTTCAAATCATATCCAGAGGATATTCTATCCCTTTCGTGGGTTATCCCATATCTCCCAGACACCTCATGGACGTTCCACCCATGCAAAGAGAGGCAGCAGTACAGGAAATTTCCAAGCTGCTGGTAAAACGAGCCATCAAAGCCGTCCCCCTGATCAGTCAGGATTGGGCTTCTACTCCAGGTTCTTTTTAGTGCCAGAGAAAACAGGGGACTTGAGGCCCATCCTGGACCTCTCTACCCTGAACCTGTCTGTTGCCAAAGAGAAGTTCCAGATGGTCACGCTACAGTCCATCATGCCGTACCTGCAAGAGAGCAACTGGATGTGCTCGTTAGACCTCCAGGATGCTTACTATCACATAAAAATGCACAGAAGCTCCAGGAGGTTTCTCAGCTTCTGGCTAGGAATCAATCATTATCAGTTTCGAGCCCTAACCTTTCGTCTCACCACAGCCACTAGGGTGTTTTCCAAAGTGATGGTGGTTGTAGCTGCTCACCTGTGGCTTCAGGGGATTCAGGTCTTTCTGTACCTGGACAATTGACTCCTCACTGCTCCCACCAGGTGCCTACTTTCCCAAACCAGGGATTACTTTCTGACACTTGCCCTGAGTTTGGGTATTACAGATCCAAATCTCTTCTAGATCCTGTACAGGTAATAGACTACATTGGTACCAGGATAGATACACTTCAGTGCAAAGTATTCCTGACCAGAGAGAGTTCTAAACCTCAGGATGCATGTGTCCCTGATCTACCGTTCTCACCTCCATATGGTGGAATCAGTGTTGAGGGCCCTAGGCTCGATGGCGGCGACCATAACTCTTCTTCCGTATGCTCAGCTACACATGCGGATTCTTCAGTGGACTCTACCGGTTCAGTGGTCCCTGTTGGAACTGCCATTAACTTATCCTATCCACCTAAGTCGAGTGTGTCGGTCGTCCCTCATATGGTGGATGAGCTCTCCGGACATTTTGGAGGGACGACCCTTTGTTCCAGCCTTGGCCCAAACCACAGTGACCTTGGATACCTCCCAGCTTGGGTGGGGGGGCATTGTTCAGGCAGGACAGTCCAAGGCCTGTGGTCCCCCATAGAGACCAGCCTGCATATCAATGTCCTAGAGATGATGGCGGTCCTTCATGCCTTTTTTCCTCTAGGGACAATTGCCATTTAATCAGACATGTCAGTAGTCTGGTATATCAATAAACAGGGAGGGACCAGATCTTACTCCCTTTGTCATGAGGCCATGAGAGTGTGGGAATGGGTGATCTCCACCAGTCACTTTCTCATTGCAGTGCACATTCTGGGATGGTCCAACATCCTAGTGGACAGGCTAAGTCAGACCATTCTGATGCCTTGCGAGTGTTCTCTGAATCTGTCAGTAGCGGAACAGATTTTCAGTGAGTGGGGTCAACCTTTTTCGCTCTGAGCCCCCTGCCGGGGGAGTCCCCCAGAGATGCTCTAGTTCATGCTTGGCCTCCAAGTCCTCTGTATGCTTACCCACCAGTACCTCTCATTCCAAAATTTCTGCAGAAAGCTTGTCAACTGGGGAGCAAGGTGATCCTCATTGCCCCATTCTGGCCTTGCCAGGTATGGTTTCCCTTCCTTTGGTCTCATGGAGCATGGAGCTAGTTCTTCTACTGTCAAAGTTCAGTTGGCTGCCATTTCCCATTTTCATGTGGGCAAGAATTCTGCATCCTTAGCATCTTCCAGACTTGTGTAAAGCTTTTATCAAAGGCACCTTTTTGCTACGCTCCCCCCAGTCAAAGATCCTGTTCCCCCGTGGGACCTTACTATGGTTCTCCAAGCTCTGGTCGCTCCAACTTTTGAGCCTGCCACAACTGCAGATCTAAAATTTGTATCATGGAAAACAGCATTTCTGATTGCTATTACCTCTGCTAGAAGGGTTTCAGAATTATAGGCCTTGTCCATCAAACTTCCATATATGATTTTTCGTAAAGACAGAGTTTCCCTTCGAACCAATCCATCCTTTCTTCCTAAGGTGGCATCACCAGTCAGTATCAATCAGACTATAAATTTTCCTGTGTTCTTTCCCAATTTTATGACCAAGATGGAATACAAGCTACACATGTTGGATGTTCATAGACAATTACGATTTACACAGGACAAAACATTTTCGTAAATCTGATCAATTGTTTGTTTCCTTCTATAGACCCTTTTTGGGGAAACCTATTTCCAAGGTCATTATAGCTAGATGGATTTCTTCATGCATTTTGCAGGTCTTTAAGGACAGAGGCATGTCTCCTCCAGGTCAGGTAAAAGCTCATTCCACTAGGTTCATGGCTATGTCTGCAGCTTTCTGGTCTAGAGTGTCTTTGGATGACATTTGCTCTGCAGCTACTTGGTCCTCATCTCATACATTTATTTCTCATTATAAAGTGGATTTGACTTCCAGGAGGAGAGCATCTTTTGGCTCCACAGTGCTCCAGAATATCTTTCCATGATGGCCTCCCAGAAGTTTAGTAGCTGGGGACTCTATCCCGCAGGTTGAAGACCAAATGAAGTAAACTACTTCAGATAAAGAAGTTATGTACTCACCATAACGTTCCATCTGAGTAGTTGTACTTCATTTGCCTTCAACCGTCCCTCCCTCCCTCCTTCCCCCGGACCTTGGTGCATGATCAGCCTATGGGCTGCAGTATAGGTCACAAGTATATTATCAGGTTGGGTTCTCAGTATATGTTCAGCAAAACTCGATCTGGGGATGGAAGACAGTGGAGGTGTATTATGGGTAAGGGGAGAAGTCTGGAGCACAGAACTGAAGCTAGTAATATTTGTCGGCTCGGATCCAATATGGATCCGTATTCCCGCAGGTTGAAGACAAATGAAGTACAACTACTCAGATGGAACGTTATGGTGAGTACATAACTTCTTTTTTCATCACAATTAAAGACCAATTTTTAGTGATGATGTTTTTTATACCCTGAACATCCAAGGTATAGTGTAACACCATAATGTTAAGTTGTCCATCTCGCCTTCGTTCTTGCTGTTTGGGTTCGGAGCTGATCCTCGGCTCCGACTCGGCCATCTTCTATATCTCGATAGCTGTTTACTGGCTCGAGGCTACCCCTTATCCCAGCATGCCCAGCATCAGCTACCCAGATCTCATTTGCCGCTTCAGCTTCGAGGTTGCTTCGTTACTGGCTCAGGCTTAGTATAGTTTTTTTCTATTAATATATTGTTTATTCTTGAAATTTTGTCAAGTATTGGTCAATTTTTTTGTACTAGATATATTCCTTTATCCCTTATCACTTTCTTGTGTATTTTAGCTTTGTTGGCCGTTGCCCATAACTCACAGGCCTTCTGTTTCCCTTGAACTTGTTTAAATTAGAGAGTTCCCCCGATAGCCGTTTAAATTAGAGGCTTTCCTTTCTGTTCCTTAACTGTAAAAAAAAAAAAAAAAAAAAAAAAAAGTCTATTTGTTTCTTGTTTTTGTAGTATAACTTTTTTATTGTTGTTGTTGTGGTTGTTGTTACTATAATGTCTAAAGATACCAAGGTATCTGACTTCAAAAAGTGTGACTCTTGCTGTCAGAAAATGTCTCTGACAGATGGGCACACTAGTTGTGTATATTGTTTGGGCACTGTTCACTTGCAGGACTCCTGTTCTATATGTCACGCCTTTAGTCCAAGGGTCCTGCAGGAGCGTAAAAACAAATTAATCCTTTGGGGATTATTGAAGCCTCAGGATTCTCCGGCTAAAAGTACTCAGCCAGCGAAATCCCCTAAGTCTGTCAAGCTGTCGGCTTCACCTTCGGAGCCAACTCCTTTACTGGACCAACCAAGTATGTCGGTGCCGACTGGCACCGACAAGACAACTCCTCAGTCGGCTCCATCTGCTATTTTGGAGCTGTCTCGGAGCCATAAGAGATTGAGGTCTCCGTCCTTGGAGTCCATCCACTCGACACCTCAGTCACCTTTGTTACAGAGTGAACGTAGCCATCATTCTTCCCACACCTCTCGATCCTCTAGATTATCGGATCATGATGTGGAGAGAGTAGTAAGTAGGTTGCTTAAGTCACAGGCACTGGCAAAATTTATGTCCAGCCCACCTCAACAGGTATCGGCTCCAACCGCCTCTATTTCAGTTCCTCCCCGACTACATTTAGCTCGGAGCCGGAGACCATGGATCCGCAGGTAGTAGAACCATCAGCGCCGATCATCATCTCTCCTTCAGTTCTGACGTCGGCTCCGATTACCTCGATTATACCTTCTATCGAGGGATCTGGGCACCGAGGCTCTCTCGTCGGCTCCGAGGGGGAGGAGTGGCATCAGACCCTTGTCCGACCCCATTCTCCCCCTCGGAGTTTCGGCGCAGGTGAGCTCGGCTCCAACATTGACCTCGGAGCCATCAACCTTGATGCGGAGAAAGATTCTTGTTTCTTCGAAGCTGGAGCTTTTTCTGCCTAGAGGTTGGGACGCCTTCAAGGTCATGCGGAGTGTGCTGTCCCCTGAAACAGCTCTACTGCCAGCTCCATCGACTCCTCCCCCCGTGGTGTCTGTTCCAACCTCTACTCCTCCAGACCCCAAGCGTAGGGAACCTATGCCCCAGGGCACCCCATTGGGTGATCCCCCTTCTTCTGAAGCCTCCCCTGATCACTCGGAAGAGCCTCCCTAGAAGAAGAAGTGCAAGAGGAAGCACATAGACTCCCCTGAGTCTGTCATTTCAGATACAGACATGGATGAATCGGAAGGGTCCCCAAGGTCCCCCTCTGAAGATATTTCCTTTTTGGACATCCTTGAAATGCTTAGACAGAGGAGGGACTAGACTTCCCTAGCCCCTACCAAGGACGAGTCTGTATACCTGGACGCATTTGGTTCCCGACCTTCCACCTACTGGGTATCTCCTCCTTTTGATCCACTCATGTCTGTAGTGGCTCGAAAGGCTTGGTCAGCTCCAGATTCTGTGGAACCTACTCCAAGGAGACCAAACTACTTTATTACAGCCCCCCAGGACAAGCAATTCCTCTCCAAAGGTGTGCCCATTGATGCCATGGTGGTAGCAGCAGCCACCAAAAAAGAGCAGAAACCTCTTCATCTGTTTATCCTCTGAACAAAGAGTCTCGGACGATGGACAGATAGGGAAAGCAAATGTTTGCTTCAGCGACCTTTTCAATGAGGTCCCCGAACTATCTATGCCATTTTACATGTCTTCAAAGGGATCTCCTGAAAGAGCTTGGAGATACCCTTCAAGATCCTACAGCTGAGGGAACACCAGCCAAAGTAGCTTCTCAGCTTGCGACTCTTAATTCCATAGTCAACTCCTCCATGAGGCTGATTTCCTATGCAGCCGATAGAGCGAGCAGAGCCACAGGGACAGGTGTGGCTCTCAGGAGACATGCTTGGATGTGGCTGTGTCAGTTTGCGGAACCCTTTCGAGCATCCTTCACCAATACTCCCTTTGATGGCTCCTTTCTCTTTGGGCCTCAGGTGAAAGACACGTTGACCAGGTGTGAGTAGGAAGGCAAGACTCTCTCTGCTGTGGGAGTCCGTTTTTCCACTCCTTCCAGACCTTATCCCAAGGGTCAGAAGAGTGGAAAGATGTGGTTCTGAACATCCCAGGGACCCCTGCTGACACACATGGTGATTTTTCTCCCAGGGGCAGAGGGGGAAACAACAATAACAGACGCCACCCTCATGGCAGAGGGGGACCGCAAAACCAGGGTGACAGAGAAACCTTCTCTGCCAAGCCCTTCCAGTATCCCTGAAGGGTTGCCCGACTGCTCACCTCTGGAGGCAGTTGGGGGAAGACTTTCACTGTACCCAAAAGCCTGGCAAAATATAACAAGAGACAAATGGGTACTATCCATCATATCCGGAGGTTGCAAAATTTCCTTCCATCAATTCCCCATGTAATCAAAAAAGCCCATCCCAGAAGTCCCACCCAATCTAAGGGATCAAGCAGTCACAGAAGTTTCGAGACTGCTAGAAAAAAGAGCCATTCAAGAAGTCCCCGCAGACCAACTAGGATCCGGAACTTTCTCAAGATTCTTTTTAGTACCAAAAAAGACAGGGGACGGGAGACCAATACTGGATCTCAGCAGATTGAACAAATCTGTACAAAAAGAAAAGTTCCAGATGGTGACACTGCAGTCCATTTTCCCTTTTCTGGGTCAGGACAATTGGATGTGCTCGATAGATCTTCAGGACGCATACTACTATATCAAGATGGACAGACGCTCCAGGTGATTTCTTCGCTTCCGGGTAGGGGCCAGTCATTACCAGTTCAGAGCTCTGCCCTTTGGTCTCACCTCAGCCCCCAGGATGTTCACAAAGTGTATGGCAGTAGTCACGGCTCACCTGAGGCGTCAAGGATTCCAGGTGTTTCCCTATCTAGATGACTGGCTCCTGACTGCTACCACCAGGCGTCAACTCTTAGAGGCATGGGATTATACAATCACATCATGCACTCAACTAGGCATTACAGTAAATTTCGAAAAATCTGCCTTGTTGCCCTGTCAGTCTATCACATACATAGGAGCAGAATTAAACACAAAAGAAATGTTTGCAAGATTACCACAGGAAAGAGTTTCCACTATCCGTCAACAAGTATTAATTCTAATGCAGAGCAAAAGGGTTCAAGTCAGACATGTCCTCCAAGCTCTAGGCTCCATGGCAGCTGCCATTCTTCTTGTCCCATTAGCGCATTTCCACATGAGAATCCTTCAGTGGATTCTTTCCAGGAACTACCCATCACATGATCCTGATCACAGAAATGTGCAAAAGGCACCTTTCTTGGCGGATGGTCTCCCCACTACTAATTCAGGGCAGACCTTTCATACAACCCCCTCTGGTAGCCTTAGTGACCACGTACGCCTCCCTGATAGGGTGGGGGGGGGCATTATTTAGGCAGGACAGTCCAAGGCACTTGGCATCCTCAAGAGTACCATCTGCATATCAATGTCCTAGAAATGAGAGCGGGTCTCCTAGCGTTGCAAGCCCTTCAAGACTCTCTTCCTTCTGGGACCATTGCAATCCAGACAGACAACATGTCAGTGGTGTGGTACATCAACAAACAGGGCAGGACCAGGTCTTGCCCCTTGTGTCGAGAAGCACTCAGACTGTGGCAATGGGCGATTTCCTCCCAACGTTTTCTGATAGCAACTCACATCCCTGGGAAATCCAACGTCATAGCGGACAGGCTCAACAGAGCTATCCTCATGCCTCACGAGTCGTCTCTGAATCAGGAAGTTGCGGATCTTATCTTCTGCAAATGGGGACAGCCTTGCTGCGACCTATTTGCCACTTCTCTCAACAACAAATGCAGCAGCTACTTCTCCCTACTTCCTCTTCCAGGTCATATACCCAGAGATTCTCTAGTCCACGATTGGCCTCAGGGACTCCTTTACGCTTTTCCCCTAATTCCAAGACTCATACAGAAAGCAAAATTGTTGGGTTGCAAGATGATCCTCATTGTCCCATATTGGCCTCGACAGATATGGTTCCCATTCCTACACCTCCACCTTCTGGATCAACCGTGGATTCTGGACCCAGTTCCAGATCTTCTGATTCACCAGTTAGGTGGGTTGCACCAATCCCTTCAAACTCTCCAGCTCACAACTTGGTTACTCCACTTCCAACCTTAGCCAGGCTTCCTAATATCTCCCCAGCAGTCCGTGATATTATTGTTTCCTAACATAAGTCTACTACTAGGAAAATCTATGCTAGTAAATGGAAACGGTTTTCTTACTGGGCAGAATCTAGAAATTTGGATCCTTTGTCGGCCCCAGTACATGAAGTTCTTGAATTTCTAGCACACCTTTTTCAGTCTGGTGTAGCTTCCGCTCCCATTAGAGTACAACTAGCTGCCATTTCTAATTTTCATATCGGTCTGTTTAATTCTAGCATAGTGTCTCATAAGCTCTGCAAGGCCTTTATGAAAGGAACATCTCTTCTTAGACCCCCAGTTAGAGATCCTCCTCCTCCTTGGGATCTCAATTTAGTTTTAGCTTCCTTAATTTTGCCTCCCTTTGAACCGGCGGCATCATGTTCTTTAAAATTTCTTTCTTGGAAGACACTTTTTCTGGTTGCTATCACTTCAGCTAGACGTGTCTCAGAACTTTGAGCACTATGTGTTTGTCCTCCTTACCTGGTGTTTCACAAGGACAGAGTTTCTCTGAGGACCAATCCATCCTTTATTCCTAAAGTCTGCTCAGAGAACAATTTAAATCAATCCATAGATCTCCCAGTTTTCTTTCCTAATCACAGCAACAAGGCAGAATACAAGCTCCACCAATTGGATGTACACAGACAATTACGTTTTTACCTCCATAGAACCCAGGAACTAAAAAAGTCAGACCAGTTATTTCTTTCTTATGCTTTCAACAAACAAGGCCTTCCAGTTTCTAAAATGACCGTATCCAAATGGTTATCTGATACTATTGCCTTTATTTATCAGTTACGAAATAAAGAGCTACCAGCTAAACCCAAAGTCATTCCACTAGAGCATTAGCCACCTCTGTAGCTTTTCAGTCTAGGTTGCCCATAGACTCAATCTGTGCAGCTGCCACTTGGGCAAACCCTCACACTTTTATCTCTCATTACAAGGTAGATATGGTCTCCCAGAGCAGAGCTTCCTTTGGTTCTACTTTTCTGAAGAGTCTGTTCCAATGAGACACCCAGGATTTTACGTGCTAGGGATGCTGTCCCAAACAGCAAGAATGAAGGCGAGATGGACAACTTAACATAAAGAAGTTATGTACCTACCATAGCGTTCCATGTTAGTTGTCTTCATCTTGCCTTCCTTCTTGCGTCCCTCCCTCCTTCCCCCTTCCTAGAGGATTGTGAGGAGTTCCCTTTTGTTTTCACTGGCTGAGCATCTTTTATTACTTCACATGCCAGGTAATTTATAACTCGTTTCTTGTTTAGGTGCATTAGACAACCAGTTTTAGGAACCGGTTACTCTACTTATGTCTAGTGTGCGCTATCACAAATGAGATCTGGGTAGCTGACACTGGGCATGCTGGGATAAGAGGTAGCCTCGAGCCAGTAAACAGCTCTCAAGCTATAGAAGATGGCCGAGTCGGAGCTGAGGATCGGCTCTGAACCGAAACAGCAAGAAGGAAGGCGAGATGAAGACAACTAACATGGAACGTTATGGTAGGTACATAACTTCTTTTTGTTGCACGAACTAATGGTTTTGTTTTTAGCCTCATCTTCTCCTTTGAAAAGACCATATTCTACAATCGGACCATTTTTTTGTATGTCTCTCAGATAATATTGCATTAGCAATGCTGTCTAAAAGGCTAACAGGAAAACCTCTATCAAGAAACATATTCTTGAGCACACTAAAATCACTTAAGCAACAATCATCATCAGATGCAAGTCTAGAAGCCTATATAAATTGGCTTTTAACAATTCCCCTTTTCTGATGGAAAGGGTGGCAACTGGAATAAAATAGAAATGAATTACAAAAAGTGGGCTTACGATACAATCTAGTTGCCAACCCTTCTGTCTGAGACCATGAAATCTTTATATCCAAAAAATTAGTTTCATGAAAGCCAATGTGGTGGGTAAATTTTAAAAAGTCAGTACTGACTTCTAAAGAGACAAAAAATTCCTCAAGTTGTAGTAAATCACCTTGTAATACCAATAGCAAGTCATCCCAGTATCTATAATAATAACCTTTACAAAACTTGAATAAAGATACAGGGGCGCAAGTGGCCCCCATGACAACTCTGGTGACCTGTTTTTAATATTCACCATCAAATTTAATAAAGTTGTTTTTCAAAATAATCTCCATGAATAAAAGTACAATCAATACCAGATAAATTACTGTAGTCTCATACCACCTTGTCAAACCAAAAATAGCCCTTCTTCATGTGGTATACAAGAAAACAGATTTTTAACATCACATGAAACAAACACATTGTCCACATCAAAATAATCTCATGTATTTTGTCCAACAAATCCCAAGAGTCCCGAATTATATGGCGGAAGTCCAAAAACAAGGATTTAAGTTTACAATCAATGAATTTGGCCAAAGGTTCTGTAATGGATCCCCCTGAGGCCACAATTGGTTGCAAAGGGGGATCTTGAATATTAGAATGTATCCTCGGAACCCCAAATATTGAGGGAATAATGGGATCTGGTACTCTCAGAAAAACTCATATAATTCAGAATTGTGGTGTTCAAACAGAAGAAAATTCTTCCAGTGCCAACCTCATACCCCAGTAGGTTATGTTCATGTCATTTAGTTACATAGGGCAATAAGTATCAGTTTCACACAGAAGATTAAACATGCGACCATTGTAGTAAAATAAAGTAGCAGAAAGTATAATAAGAACTAAGCCAACACAGGGATGAAGAAAGGAAATTCTGCTGATAGGGATGACTGCAATTAGGGATATAGACAATAGGCAAGAGGGAGCTGGAATTTATTGGAGAAAACTGGCAAAGGAACTAAGCTATTGGGAGCAAATAACTAGAGAGGGAAAGATGATAGAATGGGAGGACGCTAAGAATTTATTTGGATTGCAGGTTAGAGATTGCCTTCCCTGTCAAGGACTGATATCAGAGTGTAGGCAAAGAGATAGAAATAGGGGCATCCTAAATGAAAGACCAACACTGGTAGAGTTTTTAGTAAAATCTAGAACACAAGCTGCCTTTAAAAAAGAATAATTGGTAGATCATATAAAATATTGCATCATAACTATAAGACTCAGTCAGAGGAGGTTAGAAAGGATTGGAAAGACAGGTTGGATAAGCAATTCACAAAGAAACAATGGGAGGATATATGTATGTCTCCCAAATAGCTATGATCTATGATACAGAATAGGAATTGCCTGGACATGGGTAAGGCCTTGCTGTGTCTAATTATGGTGGCTGCCAAAAAGCAATTACTAGAAAATGGAAATCAAAATCTAAATCAACTGTATTAGAAGTAGTGAATATAGTAACAGAGATAAAACAACTGGAGTTTAGATCTTTAGAAAAGGGTAGGAGCAAACTACCTAGGAAAAAATAGGAATTGTGGGAACCATACGTACAGGGGATGAATAGGTTTAAAAGAAGGCAGGACTTAAATGATCTATTTAATGTTTGACTGAAAATAACTGGGTAGATTAGAAGTGATGTATAATGTTTGCAACTGGAAGTATCATTTATGATGTAAAATGCTTGCAACTAGGATTGTATCTGTGTGAATTGTTTTCATTTATATAAATGTATCATTGCCAGTGTCATAAGTGATGATTTAATAAAGATGTTTCTTGCTTAAAAAATGGCAGAAATTGAATAATTTATGTAATGCTGCTTAGGTTATATGATATATAGCAATATATGTGAAGCATAATGTTTGTAAACGTGAGCTTGTTAATACAGATTGGTTGCTTTTTTATAAATGTAAATTTAACTAAGTCAGAAGTGATAATTCAATAAAGGTGTTAAAAAAAATGAAAAGGAAGGTTATCCATGCTGCGACACATGGTACAGCCTGTGCTTCTACTAAGTGATGCTGGTTTTGCCTTATTTTTATTACTCTCCCAGATTGGGAAAACACTTGAATGCTGTCAGGAAACATCATCTCCAGCCATTAAAATAAAGAAGTATTCTGTTTTTATTGCTCTGTATCAGATTTTCTCCATGGAGACATGAGGACCAGATATAGAGTTGCTCCTACAAACACTCATTTATTTGCTAGAGGAAATATTTTTATTATATCCAATGTTGTTTTTTTATTTATTTGCTTTCTCTTAAAACTTGTTACTAGATCAAGCCAAGGGCTTTAATCCAGTCATTCCCTGTGCAAGAGTGAGAAAAAGCACATCAGTTTTTCATGCACTTTTGACCAGACTTTTCTTTTTCACATTGCAGTGCGTACATTTCTTAAAACTGAGCAAGGAGAAAGAAAGAGGAAGGAAAAAACAGGGGAATCTGTTCACTTTAGTATCCCCATTACTCTCACTAATAACTGAGAACACTTTACTTTATAGCATGCATATTATATCAGGCATTTTAAAAATATTAGTGTTAAGAACAAAATGTTTTACTTACAGTTAACTCTTTCCTTCCTCTTCCCTTCCCTTAAATGTTCTTCCAGAGATTAATGGCATGAAGTAAGGCATATGCTTTTAGAGTCCCCTAAAAGTTTAACAAAGCCAAAAAGGTCCAATATTTCCAGGTTTTGAACTGCCATGTTTTGCAAATATAATTCATGCTTTGTAATCCCACATTTATTTGTCAATTTCTGAGTTGCTGGTTTTATTCCTATTGATCTCCATCTCCCAATTCTAGTATCTGCTTCTTTTCCAATGTATTCATGGTTCTTCTAGTCAAGTCTTTTACTTTTTTCTGTCTCTCAAGTATTTTTCTGATGAAACATTGGAAAATGGTTCACTGGCACAATTTTTTTTCCTGTGTTCTTTATTACCAGAAAAAAAGTAGCAGAATATTTTGTTTCACAGCTCACTTTTTGTTGGACATACTTTTGTATTTCCTCCTTAGCATGCTCTGTGTCAAAAATGATTTTGTCCCTCCAAGAAAGAATATTCTGAAAATAACTGGGTAGAGCAGCTTGAATCTCATGCCTGTTTCTTGACATTCCCTTATTAGTGGGATACATTTACTCCTCTTCTGCCTGGTATACAGTGAGTAATCATTTTCCATAGACACTCTCCCACTTTTAGTACTTTGTCATTTCCCATAGTTTTGTCAGAATCAACTCCTTCTGCTAGTAGGATTGCATCTTTACTATTAAAGGTCTATGTTGCTTTCTCATAGCCAGGTTTAGAACATACACATGATGAGCCCTTTCAATTAACAACTACTGCTGTGGAATACCATTCCAGTTGCTTATTTGTGCTTTCATAAAATTAATGCAGTCTGTTCCTTCAAGCTTCTCTGGTTCAGTATAAAATCTCAGGTTTTCTCTACTTGCTCTGTCCTCCATAATTTTGACACATCTTTTGATAAGCAGTCTCATATTCAACCAGCCTTTTTTTGACCTCTGATGTTTGCAGTTTTATCACCTCATCTGAATATCTGTTTAAAGCTTCTTCAATTTTTCCAGCCTTTATTTGAGTTGATGTTTTGTTTATTTTAGTCTGCTCTGAGTACATTTGACTTATTTTTTCCTCTGGGTTACTGGAAGTCGCATCTTGCACCAAAGCTGGAACTTGCACTGCTTTTTGCTGAACAGCTGCAGAATTCTTCACAGTCAGTGTTTTTTCTGCACCTTTTGTGATTGATTTTCTTTCAGGTTGTCTGAATTTCTATTTTGCTGTCATCCAGGCAGTGCAGTCACTAGACAGTTACTCAAATTTACCCAGAAATACCAGTTTAGTGTCTCTCTCTTTTGAGTTTCTGTTTTCATATTGGGAGAGATGGTATTAAGCTGTTACTGAATGTGCAGGCATATTGGAAGTCTGTTTGGCTGAGCACTTTTGGGAAATTAACAGAGTAACAGAATGAAAACATGCAGATCTGGAATTTGTTAGGCCTGGCCTTGGAGCAGAGGATACATGTTTTACAAGGGCATCTGACCCCATGCTTGTATTTTCAGCAATCTTTTCGGCTCCTTTAAATACAGGTGAGAAGAAATAAATATGATGGGTTAAGGACTTTATGTGACAAGGTGGGCCTACTCATATGAAATAGGATAGATTAGTTTTTACCAGAGATGCAGGTGGTTTAGGTGTCCTGGATTTAAAGAGATATACAAAGGTGGTACAGTTGTTATATTTAACCAGACTACAGACTCCATCTACATTACTATCTGGAAGAATGAGGTCTTAGAACAAATATCTGGCTACCGAATATCCATATTTATGAAGTTATGTGGGGTAGGAAAGCACAGTTGATTTTGGTGGCCCCACTTTTTGATGTAATCAGTTCAGTGGTCAGCTCATTGTTCCAGGCAAAGGTCTGGAAGAAATGGAGAAATTATGTTTTACCATAGGGGTCAGGCTGTAATACGCAGATGTCAGCTTGGCCCCAAGGCAGTGCACGCTTAACTACAGATTTTAAATATTGGAATCAACTCATAATGGGAGGATCCTGGAATGAGAAGAGGCCAAATAAAGATGCAGGCTCCATTTAAAGTGCAGAATTCAAGTTGCAACCAATGTAGTTTTTTTCGGGGTGGGGGCTGTTAACTTATTTTTGTAGGTTGCATTTGTATAATTTATTTTATAAACAGTTGAGAATGTTTTTTTTAAAATGAGTAAGAATATATGGTGTCAAAAGTTGCAAGTTCACTGATACATTTATCCTGTCAATAGTTATATGATTAGTATGTTAACCATTTGTCTGTATTATTTTATTTGCTGGATTTAATGTTTAAAATGTTAAAGTTGACACACATTTGGAAGATATTTAGCACTGAAGAAGTGGATAACAGAGTGGACTCTCTTGCAGATGAGGATTGATGGCAACAGACTAGGTATTGCAAAGGGAAACATTTGTTCATTCTGAATTGATTTTTTAATAATTATAGCTTTATTGTATATACTATTTAATGTATTGTCAATTAATGCAACAACATTTGTTAAAAAAAGAAAAAAAGTAGTGATGGATGAACTACAGCTACATACCATGCAACTTGCATTAGTTCATGTTGGAGGCTGCCTTCCCATCAGTAACTGCCACCATGTAGATGATATTATAAATGAAAATATTTCCATTTCTGTTTCATGGAACTTTCACTGTATAGCTATCTTTACAAGAATCACCATCCATTTGCTAACCATCCAGTAGTATGTAGTAACTTAATGGAAGCTTTAGTACAGTAGAAAGTTTGTAACAAAGTTATTATTACCCTACAGTACATAAACTTTCTACTTATAAAGGGTATACCTCTACTTTGTTTAACCCCCTCCCCAAGCTTCTAATGCCAACCTATTGGGATCCACTATTTCCATAGGGGCCTCTCCACCTTGTTTCCCACTACATAATATAATCCCAAACCTTTCTCCAATTCCTGGCTACGTCTCTCCAGCCTCCTCTTTTCTTTTCTTTTTTACCATGCAGAAAATATTTATAGTTATTTACCCCATTCTTATTTCTTGTTTACCTCTCCTGTCCTTTCTGAGTTTTTGCCATTTTAGTTTTTATTCAACTTGCCAGGATTAGCATTAATTCCAACACTTCTAACCCATCCATTTTTCTCCTATCTCATGTAAACATAGTATACAGTTTTCTTAACTTACCTGCCCAGTGCATTATTCCATTCCTGCACCACTCTTATCCACATCCCTACTGCTCACTCACTTTGAGACATAATCTGGGGTTTGTTCCATTGTGCCACCAAGTTTGTAGCTGCTTCTGTAGTTTCTCCCTTCCTTCGCTTCTGTTTTTTCCTTAATGTCCCCAATATTTCCACTTCATTTTCCCCAAACACCTTTATTAATTTCACGTTACATAGTGACATGGGTGCACATACACTTATAAAAAAAAGCAACAACTTTTACTTAGATTTTTTTCCTTCTCATGTATTATACATATATGCTTTATTTCTCAACAATTATTTAATTTAGTATTACTTAGATTGCTGAGGTCCTGCGTTCCATGCAGTTTCACTCCTCCTCCTGAACATTATTCTGCATGTATTGACCCCACAGATTCCATTTATTTGGATGTAGTTAGTTTGATCTTTCACATTTCTAAAGATCCCATCTTCAATTTTGTTATCTCCTTTACAACATTCAGTAATTTTGTTATGGTTGATTTAGCTTTGCTTTCCATTTTCTATTGATCACTTTTTGGCAACCAACAACACAAACCATAGTCTGGCCTTACCATGTCCAGGCAGTTCACTTTGTATAACCAAACTCAAGACAATCGTTTCCTATTTACCAGCTGACTATATTGTCCCCCAAAAAATATTTTCCCAAGTACCCCTCTCTTTTCTATAACACCTGTAATAATTGCTGTCTACCTATGGAAAATGTCACTAAAGTCTACATGAGTTTAAAAAATAATATACAAGCACTTTCATGCAAAACTCCTAAACTTCCAAGATTTTTGTTGCTTACTTGGAAGCCATTTAAATATCCCCTCATTGTTCCTTTGTATATTGTCTTTCCATTCTCATTTCCAAGGCTTTTCTAAACTCTTCTGATTGATTCTCATAGTTATCATGCATCGTTTTATGTACCCTATTTATTATCCCTTTTTGTATACCCTATTTATTATCCCTTTTAACTGCAGCTTCTAATCTAGACTCAACTATATAGTCATTCAGAGCTGGTCTTCCATTTAACACTTACAACCCCTTTATTTTTACCAATACACTGTTATCAATCCCTAGTAGGGAAGACAATATTGAACCCACAGTCTAAACTTCTGTTTGGCTTATCTTACTCTGTGACTTTTCCTTTCATAGTTATCTGCATCCAATAGCCTGGTTCCTTTGCTAACTTTTTCCAATAAATTCCATCTCACTCTCACCTAATTTTCTATGCTCCTATTTGTATTATTCCTATTGGTAAAATCTCCTTTCTCTCATTTGGCTTAGTTCTTAAAATACTTTGTTACTTTGTAATTGCAGTATTATGTATGGCTCTTATTTTTCTCCTTAAGAATCTGCATTCAAAGTAACACTCTCCTTATTTTGTGAACTTCCCTCTCATTTCAACATCCTTTCTTTCCACTTTGATTTGTAATCTTCTGCTTGTGCTATGCTTATGAGCCTTACTTGCATAGCTCTTACCCATCCCCTCAAATCTGTTAATCCTAAACCACCTTGCTCTGTAGGGACAAACAATTTTGTGCCATTTCACTGTTGTTTTCTTTCCATCACAGCTTAATGAATTCAATTTTTTATTAATTGTTGTCCACAGCTTCCCCTACATTTGATAAAAAATGTGCCCAACCTTTATATAATATTAAAAGAATTAGAAAAAATGTCACTACTTCTGCCCCGACTACCTATAGCCATAGTCAAGAGCTTTCAGCTTCTCAATTTTTGAATTATTTTTGTTTAGTCTCTTCCCATATAGCCTTAGTTACTGCTATATAATCTTTTTAATCCAAACATCTAAGTACTTCATGTTATCGTGGCCCCATAAAAATGTGTATTCCTGAACCAGTTCACAGGTGGGAACATAGTTTACTGCTGTAACCTTTATTGTGTCCTCATTTTTTTATATTCTGAAAAAAAATGAAACTGTCTTGAAATATTCCACAACACTGAAGTATCCTTTTCTAGATTTATCAAATGCATAATAATATCATTTGCAAGTAAGGGTGATTTGTCTTGAGTATCCTAGCAATTATACCCTTGAATTTATGAGTCCCTTATTATCTTTGCCAATGGCTTTTAGTACATTTAAGGCAAATAACGAAGAGGAAAGAGGATGTCCCTACCTAGTTCCTCTATTCAAACATAATTTGTGAGAGAGGAATCCTCTTACCCCAGTTTTACACTCTGATCTTTCTTATATCACCCTTATTAACCCCTTTATTCTATCAGGATACAGAAATACTGTCATTGCTTTACTCATAAAATATCAGCTAGCTCTATCAAAAGCCATTTTCTGCATCAAGACCTTCCAGTAATAGCAGGATCTTCTTGCACTCTTCTTCACTCTGGATCATCTTTACTCTGTTAATGTTATTAAATGTTTGCCTCCTCTTCACAAAACCTGATTGATCATATCTGTTGGTTTTGGCAACATCTTAGCTAGTATAGACATCATTTTGAAACGCAACTATACATTATTTAAAATTGGTCTATATGAAGTCAGGTTTAAGGGCTATTTGATATTATCCTTTCTTTTAAAATATTGTTAAACATAAGCTTCCAGATATTTATCACTTTCTTCCCTCCAGAAATTCTAAACTTCCACAGGAATATCATCTGTTCCTGGAAACTTCTCTGTTGATTGATTATACATCACCATTTTTAAATCATTCCCTGTCATTTTAGTCATTAATTCTCGAGCCTCATCCTAGCATTAATTCTTGAGCTTTATCTTCCTTTAATCTTGGCATGTTGAAACCTTCCATAAATATTTCCATTTGTGTCTTTTTTTTGTTTTCCCATTCTTGTGCTCTGAGCAGGGTTTTCTAGAATTTCTTTTGTATGTCAAATACCTCTATAGAGTCACTGTTTGTTTTTCCTGTCATAGTCTACCTAGGTTTGACAATCCCCACTTCTGTTTTTTGTTACCCAAGTTGCTGAGCTAATAGTTTTTGTTCTCTTTGGTTGATATCAAAAATGCTAGCTCAACAGCCACCTTTCTAAACTCATGCATATTATCCAAATACTTTACTGTTTTCATCTTTAGCACTCACCAGTTGCTAATCATCTTCTTCTGTAAAATTCAATTTCATCTGTAATACTTTAACTTTTATAATCCTATAAGTCATATTACTACTTTCCCATGTCTCTCTCTTTGTTGCTGTCATTTGTACTTTCTTTTTAAACTCCATTTTAGCCAAAAAGAACAGTATGAAAACGCTACTGGATGCTGGATGCCTCAGAGAAACATGAACACCCAACAAGTTATATTCCACAAATTTAATATATAACTGTTTAAAATGATCTAAGATTAAGTGCTTTCATCCACATGCAATGTGGACTTCTTCAGAATAACATCAATTAATCAATTAGCCTGTTAAATATTATTTTTGGTGCCAAAAGTTTAAAAAAAAGCTTAATTTAAAGAAATATCTTCATTTAAAGAAAAAGTGAATTTTTCTAAAGACAGTACGTTTCTACAAAAGATGCATTTAAAATGTACATTTAAAATCACATGTACCAAATAATGCTCAATTTTCCTTATTGTGATTCATAAAATATAATATATAATATATTATTTATGTCTTAAATTTTATAATATATTATAATACCTATGGTTCATGCAATAATTTATTAATTCAATTTTGTGATTTAAATTATAATTCATCTCAATTTTGTTACCTTCTTATAAATCGATAAATATACAAATATAAAATGACAAATGAAATCAAAAATAAAAAAATGAATAAAAAATAATAAAATCAAATTCATTCTTAATATCAAATGACTACATCACAATAAAACCTATTTTACAGGTTAATATGTAGGACTCTCAAGAATATACTTGTATGGATTGTATTGTATTGTATTTTACATTTTTGCTTGTGAAAATGAATGATGAACAATAATTGATATTAAGAATGAATTTGAAATATAAAATTTATGACATAAATAATATATTATATTTTATGAATCACAATAAGGAAATTGAGCATTATTTGGTACATGTGATTTTAAATGTACATTTTAAATGCATCTTTTGCAGAAACGTACTGTCTTTAGAAAAATGCACTTTTTCTTTAAATGAAAATGTTTCTTTAAATGAAGCTTTTTTTTAAACTTTTGGTGCCAAAAATAATATTTAAAAGGTTAATTGATTAATTGATGTTATTCTGAAGAAGTTCACATTACATGTGGATGAAAGTGCGTAATCTTACATCATTTTAAACAGTTATATATTAAATGTGTGGAATATAACTTGTTGGTGTTCGTGTTTCTCTGAGGCATCCAGCATCCAGTAGCATTTCATACTGTTCTTTTTGGTTACATTGTTGCTTAAACTCCATTTTAACTTTATCCTACTCCTCAGCTATCCCTTCTGAAGAAATTTCTATCTTTCCAAACAACTCTTGAATCTTTTCCAGAAGCCATTCCTTAAATTTGTCTTTTTAATAGGTAAGTAGGAAAGTGCCAGAGTCTCACTTTGACTTTATTACCTTTCATCTTTATCTTGCACTTTATTGGTGCATAATCTGCAGTAGTTATTAGATGCGTTTCAAAGCTTTCGGTTAAATACCCATACTGCTTTGAAATATAATGTCTGTCCAGTCTAAATCATTTATTGTACCTTGGCGAATAATATGTAAATTCACTCTTGGTTCCTCCTAGTAATTTTACATCATCTTCTGAAATATTCTTAGACGTTTCCTCAGAAATCTACTTTCTTTTGTTATGCTTTCCATTCTAGGTCCCACCTTATATATTTTCTCTTTTGCATATCAATTTCCAATCCTCAGCTATGAATAATACGGGTCTATATAAATTTGTCAAAGGTTCACTTCCACAAACCTTTCTTCATCGACCCAAAAACTCTGACTGTTCAGTTCCACGAACATTCACATTGAAAAAATATTGCACCAGGGAAAGGAAACACTTGGCCAACACTACACTGGAAGAAACACCGCAGTATGTCAGTCCCACCCGAGTGGGGAGCTATGCTCCCCACACTCCCAACGTGGGGGGCAGAACCCTCCCCTACACACCCTAACTATATATACCAAATCCGAGATATCACTATAGTGGGGAAAAGGACAAATTTGTGCTGTTGGCCAACTGCTTCCTTTCCCTACTTAAATCTTTTGTGGATTTGAACGTTCACAGAACTGAACATTTGGTGGTTTTGGGTCAATGAAGAAAGGTTTGTGGAAGTGAACCTTAGACAAATTGATATAGACCTGAATAATATTCCCTGCTGGAAGCTAGTTATCTTTCCCATAATTCTTCTAAGTTCCTCAGTAGTAGTTTTAGGTGGAATATAAATACATGTCAATGTAATCCTCTTTCCCTGCCAGTAACTGTTATTACCACAAATCTACCATTCTTGTCTTTCTTTTCCAACTGTGTCATTATTGGTGCCCCTATTGCAATCAGTATTATTGTCCCCCTTTTTCTTTGTCCCTGATACTTTGCTGAATAACCATTCTGAAATCCTCTCTTTGGCAAATTCACATGTTCATTTCTATTTGTGTGACTCTTATAACATTGTTTGTACCCTACACTTCTTCATGTAATTTAAGACTCTTTACTTGTCCATACTTTACAGTGCCATTCACATTGCATGAAATGACTGATAAGGCAGTCATCCTGATATAATGCTTTTATTTCACTTATTCTACATTCCAATTTTTTAATGCATGTTTTCAATTTGCAACTAACATGCACACATTAATGTTTGGTAGGCTGATCTTATATGCAGTTGCATCTTCTCATCTCTGTTTGGACCAGTGTTACATTTTCACAGACTTCATTTCAATAAAATCACTCAACAAACAAAGAAAATAGTACGTTTTCATTTTTAACTCTCCAACCCCTTTTAACTCACAGCAAACACACTATATATACGTTCCTAAAAGGGAAGTTACTCCTCTGTATATGGGCAGATTTCCCAAATAGACAGCTACCCATAGGCTGTACTCATTCTAAAGTTAGGTTTAATCATGCTGAAAATGCATGATAGAGTCTGCATTCCATCCTTCACCCACACGCTCCATTATTGTCTCATCTCAGCTTCCTTTCTGGGTGTGAAAAACAATGTTCATACTCCTAGTTAACCAATTTTAGCCATTAGAAAAAGTGCCATGGCTGTCATTAAATGAAAAGATTCTGTGCTGTTGTGATTTATACTGATACTGAAGAGATTGATGTTACTATGAATGCAACTGCTTGTTTCCGCTTCAGTGTGTCAGACTTAATTTATTTTCACTGAACTGCTTGTCACTTACTCTTTAAGTGCTAGTTTTAGTGTTTCTCCATATAGATACTTCAAAGTTCATGTTCAGTCATTTTCTGATTACTTTCCTTTGCCAGCAGACAGTTTATCTGTAACTGCAGAGCTCTTCTGGTAGATAAAAAAAGACCAATTAATGGTTCTGCAGCTGCATGGCATAGCTCATCTCAGATTCTAGAAAACTCGTTTTACATGATTTTAGTGCACACCTCTACCTGTATGCATAACACTAGAGGAATTGTCATAATTTAACGCAGATATATGATCATGTCACTTCTTCATATTCTGCTTTGTAGTCCTGAATCAGAGCATTGTACTTTGTGTCTAGTATTTATCTCATTATAATATAAACTCCAGATACATTACAGCTGAGAAAAAAAAAAATTTTCTTACTTTAATATCACTGGCATCAACAACAGTCACTGATAAAGCTCATCACCCCCTTCTCACATTTAAAGTACCTCCACACTTTGCAGAACTGCTTTACAGTGTAACATGCACTTGACTTCAAGAAACTTATTATGCACACATTACTAAGAAAATAATATTTTGCTTATAGGTACAATTTCAATTCCTTCATCTTCCATCTTCATTAATGACAGAGTGAGAATTATATTTTAAAGTGCCCTCACCAGTTTAACACAGTACACCAACTTTCAGTCTTTTTCCCCACTTCCTGAGGAAGCACAATTTTCATGCCCAAACTGCATCTTATAGAAATAACACTTTATAGTCCACCAGTTTATTTCCTACTTTCACATTCTTACTGGTCTCCATCATCATCTCCACCACCCAACACCAGTCTCTGGTTCAATTCCAAGGTACTCCTGTTTTTTTTTTTTCTAGTCAGCTCCTGAGCATTCTTCTGTCACTCAATCATTTTCCTTTGAGACACTGGAAAAGGTTTTACTAGCAAGTTTTTTGTGTAAGCTGTATGATTATTAGGGAAACCATAAGCAAAATCCCCTACATCTTTCTGAATCACTTTTTGCTGGGTAAACTTTTTTATTTCCTCCTTCACCTGTTCTGCATCAAAAAATGTCTTTGCTATTTCTTTAAAAATATGAATGTAGCAACTTGTATCTCACACCTGCATTTTGATAGCCTCTGATTGCAAGGATAAACTTGCTTCTCTTCTGCCTAATGTGGAGTTAGTTGATAATCATTTTCCATGAGCACTCTGTCCTCATTTGATAATGTCATTGCCACAATTTTGTCAAGAGCAGCTCTTTCTGCTGATATGATTGCATCATTACTTTTACAGGTCTTGGCATCTTTTTCATGGCCAGATTTGGAGCATAGACATGATGTGCCCTTTCAATTAACAAGTCCTGTTATGGAATACCAGTCCAGTTGCTTATTTGTATTTTCATAAAATTAATGCAATCTGTTCCTTCCAGTTTCTCTGGTACATCAGAAAATCTCAGGTTTTCTTTGTGTGCTCTGTCTTTTAGCTTTGCTGTTTTTTGCAACAGTTCCTCTTGCAAAGCCTCACATTCAGCCAGTCTTTCCTTTATTTCAGCTTGTGATTTCTGCAGTTTTATCAGCTCATCTATTGCTATGCAATATACAAATCACCTAGAGTGGTTACAATGAAAAGAGAAAAATCTCAGTGACATTTTCCATTATCATGTAAATGCATTATACATATAAGATCCATCATAATTCTGTTCGTTACTCACATGCATTACAACATACCCTTATTTTTTCAATTTCTGGTGACCTACTTTAATCATCCACTCTGGCATTTTTTTGTATATAATGTTCCCAAGTGCACCACTGATTTTTATGAAATGCTTTCCTCCATCTCATTTATTTAATATTTGTTCACGGGTAAGTTAATAGCCATGACCCAAGCTCAAAGAATAGAAAATATATTATGGTCTCCCCAATCATCAGTATTACATATCAAATGAGTACATAACAAAATTCAGAACATAAGTAATAAGATTCAATTAATATTAAAAAATCCAATCAGTGTGATGAGAGAAAAACAAATACTATATATATATATATATATATATATATATATATATATATATATATATATATATGTATGTATACATATACATACATACATATATACACACACACAAAATGCAAGCCAAAATATTCATAAAATACTGTTCAATCATACATAAACATAAATTCCGATATATGTATGAAATATACGCTTATAAAATGCCAGATAATGAGACTGAGAAAAGTTTCTTAAATGTATTCTATTATCCATGTTATTGGATGGTAAGTTACCTAACTATACTTGTTGCAACAGTTGCAGGTAGATTAATTAGAAGAGATGCTCCTTAAGTGCATCTTTGAAACTTTTAATGGTTTCTGCATTTTTATTTCAGTAGGCAGATGTTTCCAGGTAGTAGGCACCAATGTAGACAATCTTGTAATGATACAGAAAGAACAACCATGATGGATAAAGGATGGTTAAACAAATACAATTCAAGTAAAAAATGAAGAAAAACATCCAACAATGCTGCAGATATTTAATAAGAAGTAGAAAGATAAAATGGTAAGCGTTTTCACTCCAAAACTGGTGCTTCCTCAGACCATACAAAATCAGTATTTTAATCACATTTAAATATAACGACAGTCATCTTCTAAAAAGATCACATGACTTCAGTATAGGCTTTAAAGAAACAGTTCCATTCAAGCCTATCCCTTTATCAGCTTGTGGTTCTAAAATCCACTTTTACTCTGTACATTCTGTCTTATTTACATTTTCCCCCTTAAGTTAAAATGCATCAATTCTGACACTGAAAACTCAAAATTATGTTGTTTACCATGAACATTTACATGCTTAGTTGCAGCATTAGTAGGTTTATCCTTCCTTATATCATTTTGATGTTCAAGTACGTTCTTTAAAAGAACGATTCATTTTACCCACATAAAATGATGAACACACACTGCAAACAGCTAAGTATACCAAATCAGAACTTTTGCAATCATCGTGAAACTTAAAACTGTATCTGTGTCCATTATTGGGATGTAAAATGTAGGAGTGGGCACAATAAACTTACATGTACTACAGTTATTGTAAGGAAAAGTCCCATTACGTCCAAACTTATTAGTATATTTATGTTGCCTATAACATAACTGGGGTTTAATAGATTTATGGTTCTTGAAAGAAAATTTGTGCCCATCATCCAAAATATTCTTAAACTCTTTATCTACAATTAAAATAGACCAATTCTTCTTGATTATATCACATATTACATCAATGCCACTAGAATAAGCCAAAGTGACTCTTGCAATATTATCCTAACAGAAACATTATTCTCATTATTAATCACATCTTTTGAATCAGAAAAGAATGGTTTAGCTATAGTGTCCCTTTTAGATAGGACATCATTAATAGTACTATCAGTATGACTTTCTGAACAATCCCTGTACAAAAAATCATCACACATTTCACTGAAAGTTTTTAAGAGAACTTCATTGTTATTATTAAGACTAGCAGCTCTAATGAATTGCCCTTGCAGTACATTCTTACAAACATACAGGAGAGGTGCATGCTAGACTTATGCAAAGCTGTATTCTTCTTACAAGGTTTCTTATATAAGGTAGTGTGTATGCATCCTCCATTATTTTTAAACACAAGAACATCCAAAAATTCAGTGGAAGATTCAGAATACTTAAAAGTAAATTTTAAAAATGCTGTAATGCTATGTAAAAATCTACAAAACTTAAGGTTTTGTGTGATCCTGTCTAAACAAGAAAATGTCAGCAATGTAGCATACATAAAATTTTAAATAATTAATGAAAGAATGATTTTTTGAAATGTAAGTTGACTCCCATAGTCCTAGAACCATATTTGCATAACTATTGGCACAAACAGTGCTCATAGCTATGCCAGTTTTCTGCAAATAAAACCTGTCATTAAAGAGAAATACATTATTACTCAACATCAGATCAAGAAGCAAACAGATCAGACTGATCTTACTGTTTGAATGGTCGGTGTTACACGATAGAAATTCCTATAGTCATTAGGAATTACAGTAAACAATGAATTCACATCAAGTTGTTGTTGTTGTTTGTCTTTTCAGTTTTTCCCAGTTAGGAGTTGCCACAGTGGAACTCCGGTCCGCTAATGATTGCCAGTAGATTTTTATGGTGCCGAGTTGCCAGCCCGACGCCCAACTTCAGCGAAGGCACGCCCATTCATGCATGTCTTTCGGAGGCCACTCGACCGCGGGGAGGACATACAGACTCCACACAGAAGGCACCCCACATCAAGTGTACCAAAAAACTAAGTGCCTTCACTATTAAAATTCCTATACCAGTCATGTGGATTAAAAAAAAAAGTGTTTAATGTCTTTCAAGACAGTATTTAGACAGTCTAAGACTAGTCATCACATATTCTCAAGAAAATTAGAAAAACTGACTCAGCCAGCCATGGACCTTTGAAGCCTTTCCCTCCAGTGTTCTTTAAAATGTTTAAACCCTCTTTGCTGGCCTTTGAAGCCTGGTAGCTGTCAATACAGAACAACTTCACTCGGCAGGGGATATACTGCCACAGCAGAACACAGTAGCAGATACTTTAACAGATCCAGGATAGACTCTCACAAGTGAATGCTACATCCAGAGGTCTTCCAGGAGAGTGTCCATCTATGGAGAATTCTCCAGGTAGTTCTGTTTGTCTCCTCTCTCTACAGACAACTAAACCAGTTCTGTTCAAGGACACCTTGCAAAAAGGCCTGGAAAACAGAAGCATCTTCTTTCCCATGGAAGAAAATGTTTCTCTGTGTTTTCACCCTCTTTCCTCTGATATACAAAACTTTTTTAAAGATTGAGACATGTTTGCCAAAAATGCATCTGGTAACTCCCTTTTAGCCTAGCTACATTGCTATCCCTTCTTTTTCATATGGCTAGGAGCAATTGCCAAAACCTTTCTCACAGAGCAATTTACTCACACATGACAAGAAATGCCTCATCCACACCAACATTCAAAATCTGCATCTGACTTTATAAATAATAGGTTTCTGATCCCATTTAGTGACTTTTTTTGAGGACATGCAGCAGGTTTCAGAGAAGGCTAGAAAGCCTGCTACTAGAAAATCATGCTTATACAAATGGAAAATCTTTTCTAGTTTATGCCATGAAAGAGAAAAAGATCCATCCCAAGCACAATTCTTTAGTACCTGTGTGAATTGCTCAACTCAGGCCCACCATACACTTTTGGCTATTTCTGCTTGTTCGTCTTTGGATCTCCCCCTTTCTCCTTTATTTCAAGGCAAACAATTTTGAAAGGGTATCATTAGACTACCTAGAAAACAAGTGGCACCTCCTTGAGGTCTTAACTTTGTACTGGAAAATGTATCTAGCCCCTTTTGAACCTGCAACCAGTTCTTCTTTAAAATTCCTAACATAGAAGACTGTTTTGCTCATTATTCTAACTTAGATAGATGAGAATCTGAATTATAGGCCGTGATGTCTGTGCAACCCTTTTTGTTTTTCCATAAAGACAGGGTGAGTTATAGGACCAACCCTTCCTTTATATCTAAGGTTATTTCTGATTTTTCTTTAAACCAGACCATTTATTCTTCTGTGTCATTTCCTGAACTAAAACAGAGGACAAAAGAATCCTTCATAATTTAGAAGCCCATACACAGTTATGATTTTACCTGGACAGGACTAAAGATGTTAGGAAATCTAACCAACTTTTTGTTTCTGTTGATGACAAGAAGAAAGGACAGCCGATATCTAAAGAAACCATTTCCAGATGACTCTCTGTCTGTCCAGTTTTATTACTCTCACCATGGTAAAAGCACTCCCTCAGCTAGGCACATTTCACTCTGCCAGAGATGTGACTACTTCTGACACTTTATAAAGGCAGTTAATTGATCATCTGTGCAAAGTTTTACTGGATACTATAAACTAGACTCAGTTTCCAATGCTAGAAAACAATTTGCTTAAGCTATTCTACAGGGACTAGACTCTGGCCCTTTTCCATACACCTATTCTTACTAAGCTTTTTCAATCATCTCATATACTTATGGCTATTGCAACAGTGATCTAAAGAAGAATATAATACTGTTGTGTAAGTTAACTTACCATAATGGTAGATGCTCAAATGTTGCAGTATTAACATCCTACTACCTTCTTCCTTTTCTTTCTGACCTTTCCTTGCTCAGGGTTAGGTACCCTATTTTACCTTTTAACATGACATTTCTTTACATGGCTTTATGTTATTGGCATTTTATTAAAGCTTCAGGCTTCAGCCTCCCTTTTGGGCAAGAAAGCAGTGATTTTTGGTGCACTCATACCACTCAGTTATATCAGTGTATACTCTTGTGCTAAGTATGGACGTATGGTGTGTGCGAAAGGAGCCCAAAGTTGACTGGACATCCAGTATTCTTGTCAGAATATGTCACATGTAGTTAGTCTACAACAAAAGTGACCTTTGCAGATGTCTACTGTTATGGCAAGTTAACTTACTTTACAACTGTACTTTATGATCAATAATTGTGTTGGCATAAAATGCCAAATTCCATGAACTCCAGTGTTTTGATACTGCTTAGACATTCCAGATTATTGAAAGCTGCGGTATTTTTCTTGGAAAAATAGAAGCCATTGTCTTGCAGATGTCTAGACCAGTACCTAAATGGGAGAATGATTAGACCACTCTGAACAGGTGGACATATTTAGACCAGTGATTATGGATGGGTGGATGACGAAACATACTCCCAAAGGAAGTCCAGAGCCATATCTGTGACAGAAACATGATCATAGATCTTTGGCATTTCTTTTGTATGAAACACTGAGTACCACCAGATGGGTGATAAACTTAAATATAAAAGCACCAAGCTGTAAGACTAATCAGTTTCCCAAACTTAGATGACCATAACGGACTCATACCAGAATAAGACGTATGACTGTATCTTGAAGAGAAATTAACCTAATGGTCTATTCAGACCACCAAAACAGGCTTAATTGACTCCAGAGACACTGTTCTAAGTGCATGAGAAGAAACTCCAACCATGTTGAACTGTTTAGGGGTAGAAATAAATGATATTTTTAAAGTGAAATATAAATGGTACTGGTGAGAGTGAAGTAGGGATGGTAACTCATTTAAAAAGTAAACATTTGATTTAGCTGAAAAAGAAGTGCGTAACTAAAAATTTTCTAACTAGTTATATAATCATAGTTATTACAGAGTGTTTCAGTGTTTATAGAAATTCATCCTTCATTTTCAAACAGCCAGCTTAATCATTTCAGGGTCCTATGGTAGCCAGGACCTGTTGCAGTACTCAGCAAGCACAAGGCTAGGAAAATGATTCTGGATATGGCTCCAGTCTAGTTAACAGTCACACACAACTTTGGGCAATATGGATGATCAACAGTCTACCTACAGCATGCCTTGGGATGTGGAAGGAAATGATTACCCACTGAAAATCTACTAGGACTTGGAAGTATGTGCATACTCCACACAGAAGGCACCCTAGTCCAAAACTGGACTAGAGAGTGAAGTGCTGTGAGGCAGCAAAACTAACCACTCCACCACTTTGCTACCTTGTGTAGGTATGGCCATGGTGAATTAAAAGTAACAGTTGTTTACAACATAAAATGCTAAGTTAATGTATCTAAAGCCTTTCTGTGTGTATGTACTTTTACCATTTTCCATGGGCTATACAGTTAAAACAGGATGACGTATAATATATGCTGATACTACTGCACATGTTCATACTAGCATTTGCATGTGTGGACATATGCACACAGGTGATTGGCATGTTACTCTGTACATGCTAGTAGCAAGTGAAAATAATTCCAACCTTCCCCAGTCTGTTATATTTTGCTGTTTCACATGTTGTAAGGACATAACAAGCCCTGCTGCTGTCTTAATGTTCCTTTTTTTCTATCATTGTGGGTCTAAATAAAATTACAACCTAGAACCCCTCCCTGTAACCCAAGTTCTTGTTGTGTCTGCAGTTTCATGGCCTACGTCCATGAGCACCATATGCATGCAATGCATTTTACTGCCTAAGCTGCTGGAATTGTATGTTATCAATTTAAATCCTTCATTCTTTCTAGTTCACTATTGATATCCATCATTCTCCTAAATGACCTTCCCTCTTTTCCTTCTTTCACACTAACGAGTTTTCCCTGTTACTCTTTTGTCATTTTAGTATAGCTGTGCCACAGCTTACTACAATATTCCAGTTCCCTTTTCAACATTCATTTACTTTCAGTAGTATGTATATTAAGAACCTGTCATCTCTCTCTTTCTCTGTAAGCCAAATTCCTTGTTTCCAATAGCAGTCCTGTAACCAGTTCTTAAATTCCATTATTTTGCCCTTGCTATCCCTGTTGGCAGCACCGTTGAGAAGGGTACCAAGCTTCCTGTATCAGTGGAAATCTTCCCCAAACATACAATGTCCTCTTCACCACCTCCACAGACTCATTTACATTGCTTGTCCCCGTGTGTACAGTCACATGTAGATTATTCCTCCTCACTGGCTGTCTTTAGCTGGCCCTAACCTACTCTAATCATAGTCCACCTCTGCATTATCTGCACCCACAACAGGGTAGGCTTGTTGTGGGTACATTATTTGTACCCAAAACAAACATACCCTGTTCCCATTTCCACCAACTGTAATTCTTCTACTTCTTGTAGAAGAATCCTTTAGCACTAACTGTGTCAGCCATCATGTTTGTCAGCCTCCTTCCTCTTGCTTCCCTACTTATCTCTGTGGCCAACTGAAACATTTTTTTCATAGAATCCAGTATATGCCATCATATTCCATGAGTTCATCCTATCATTAGGTTCTGGAGTGCATTTCTTTGCCTTGGGATATTCATAACTGCTTCAGCTTTATTTTCTTCTGTATCTTCCTTACCATTTCCTCTTTTTCTCTTTGCTAGTCCACCCAGGTTAGGTGCAAGCATTTTCATTCCTGGTTATTTCTCTCTTGTACTTTATTTCCTCTTCTCTTGTGATTTCATATTCCTTCCACTGCTCCCTTAACTTCCATAGTTTAACCACTCATTACAGTAGCTATTTTAACTAACCAGTACCTCTTCTAACTCATTGAAATACTGGTTTGCAGTGACTAAACACTATGTTTTCAGCCCCAGCATAAATATTTTTTTCTAAGAATCATTAGTACAGGATGTTTGATTGCTTCTTGTTAATGGACATGCTTTCTGTTAACTGTGCCATTCATGTCTCTACCACCCTACTCCTGATATTTCCTGTTTTAAGAATTGTATATCGTACTACATTGCAGATAATAACAATAAATTTTAAAAGACAGAGAGCTGCATGACCTTTCTGTGAATTTAACATCTAGTGCTTTGCCTCTCACCAGTCTTAGTTTCACTGAAGAATTTTCTTCATTGCCTTGGTTTTCCAAATGCTAACAGTATATTTGAAGTCATTCTTGTGCATTTCTTTTCTAATTACTGTTATGCATTACCAACTGTATCACACAAATATCAGTTATTTTTTAATTTGCTTCTAGAAGTAAAGGAAAGCCCTTAAGACTATTTCTAGTCTGAATGTGGGCTTCATTAAAGAAGGCACCTGATTGCAGTTGACAACATTACATCAAGAAGGATAGAAAAAGAAAGATGACAAATACTTTCATACAGCCCTTTTCATTGCACTCCCGTTAGGAAAATTTACTATTAAAGTAGAGGCTCTTTTCAACTAGCAGCTACCACCTGCTTTATTTTTTAATTTCACAACTTCAGCTTCAACTTAAAACTTTATATAGGTGCTGTCGAACAAAGTATATATTTAGCCAAAAAATAAAAAATAAATATAAAAGTAAAATAAAACACATATATAAATATCATTTTATTTCTCTGTTTGCTTCATTAGTGTGGTTTTAGCCTTCTAAAAATCTTTTAATATAGTAGGTTCATGTGTAATTCTTACATTGATTAACATTCCCATGTGAGTGTTGTATACAAAAAGTGAGACATACCATTCTACAGTAACATAATCCTTTGCTGTCTACAAGTAATTATTATTCCTTTTAAAATAGCTAAAGCGGACGTCTTAAGAATTTCAATATGTAATTACTATTCTTATCTGTGTTAAGCTGACCACACAGGATAAGCATTTCTACTGTATGTTTTTCATCCTTGCAGCAGCGAAATACTGTAAGATCAGCCTTCAAAAAAACAAAGGAATAACATAGGCTGTAACAGCTTGTCATGGGTATGTAAACTGCATGTACAAGCACATCACATTTGTTTACCCAGAGTAGATCAAGTGACATATGGCATTTGGTTTTCATTGTAGTCCTATTGCTTCTGCTCTTTTCCCACAGTAGAGTGGATTGCAAAGCTGAGAGGTTAAATGCCTTCTCAGGGAGTGTCTTGTCCAAGGTTACACAGCTGAGTATTTCATTCCAGCAGACTGGAATCTACAGATTCCTGAATCTCAGTGTTTGCTTTTAGTATTAAAGCATATGCATTGCTTCTCATACTCCGAATCATATTAGATTCATTGTGACAATTATACATGTCTTCGTTTCTAGTATCATCTTCATCACTCAGATTGTCATGCTATTAAATATTTTGTTTTGTCTTGCAAAATATCTTTTTCATGAAGTACTCTTGAAAACATTCAAGGCTTTCACATAACTAATATTTAACAGAAACCTGAAGGTAACATATGATCACTGCATTTGTAAAAAAAAAAAAAAGTTATGTAGGTTTGTGGTTGTTGATCAGTTTCAGTTACTTTTGCAGTATTTCCAAATAACCAGTAACCTGTGTATATGTGTCTGTCTGTCTGTATATATATATCTATATCTATATATATATATATATATATATATATATATATATATATATATATATATGTTTCTATACATGTGCGGATGATTTTGTCAAAGTGTTTCAGTTGTTGAAATGGAAATTGCTGACTTTTTTGATCAATTTTTGTTTCATCTTGCAGTAGTAGTAACAATTTTGTGCAAAACTGGCTAACAGTGACATTAAAGAAGTTTCTCCTTTTATCTGCTGTACTGCAATCTTAGAGTTGGTATTTTTAAGTTGTGTGGGGGTAGGCTTGGCCATGCCCCTGCAAAATCACTTGTTTTGTTGCATTTGTATTACTTTTAAGTAGACATTCCATTTTTAATTTCTCCAAGTCCTTTGGGTTTCCAATACCATGACGGGAGCAGACCATGCTCCTTAGTCAAAGTATAATTAAATTTTGTGAAATTAATATTGTTTCAGTTTTTGATGTTAGCCAAAAGTGCTATTCACTGCACCCACAGTATGCCAGCATTGACTTCTGCAATTTATATGGAGTTACATGCATCGGCAGCATATCTAAATAAGACTGTAAATTATTTTTTATGAGACCCATTAATTACTCCTACTACTATTGGAACTGTCTGGGTGTCATTCTTCCACATTGCCCTTGTTTCTGCCTGCTAATCCTGGTATTTTATGACTTTCTGTTTCTCTGTACATAAGACACTGTAATTACTGGATGCTGCAATTTCAATGATCAATGCTACATTTTTCTTTTCATGAACTACCATATCTTGTTTTCTCGCATCTATTTTTTGAACTGTTGGTAATGGGTAATCCCATAGGATATAAACATCATTCTGTATGATGCTTTCTGGCCCATGTTTTCGATGATTCACAGCTACGTCAGTATTGTAATGTTTGCACAATCCCCACTGTAATAATCTTGTCACATTATTATGCCTTTCAGTATGCCGGCCCTCTACCACTAATGTATCACACCCAGCAACAAGCTGTGCGACTGTTTCCAGTTTTGTTTTACAGAACGTGCACTTGTCTGTTCCTCCCACATGTTCAATGGACTTTGTAAACCAATATGTACAAAGTCCACTATCCCAGGCCACTAATATTAACCTTTCATTTTTTGGTTTAAATTCACCTGTCTTTAACCATTCCTGCATCAGATCCTGATCAGTATGAAGTTGTTCCAGGGGTTTTCTGTGTTTGTAACTATATTTATACATTTTCCACATTTCTTGGCTTCTCACCTGCTCCTTCTCATTGTATTTGGTCTTTTGTTTCCTGGCACATTCAGTTGCTGCCTGATTTTTGTCTACTTCTGGTTTGCTTTCTATTCCTGCTTGGCACCGATATGCTTCTACTAAACTAATCAGGGAAGTCATCTTAGATTTGTTTCCTTCATGTTTCAAAACTTTTACTATGTTTGGATCTCATGAGGTCATCAGATATGTATGCAGTCCTATGACTGCAGATCTATACATGTAAGCAGTTTCAAGGAAGCTCATACCTACTTCAGCACAAGGAGTATGTAATCTTGGTATACCCTGATTTTTTATATATCATTGGATAAGCTTGAAGTATTTTTCTTGACTTTCTGTCCAACTGATCCAATATTGTTGGGGCTAGTCAATCACCCCAAAACTGTAAGAACAGGAAGAGCAAATTGTTTTTAGCTTGGACTTTGTTCCTAGATGTCAGGGCTGTTTTCAGTATTTAGTGTTCTAAAATATTCCTTACTGAGTTTTGTTCACATTTGTTTATGTTTTATTGTTGATTCTTCATCAGTTTCCAAATATTTATACACTCCTTCCTGCTTAAGTTCTTTTATATCACATTCTTGTTCGAGACTGATATTTTCATGGTACTGCAGCTCTCCTGCTTTAAATGTTGCTTTTGCACATTTATCAAGACTAAATGACATTCTTGCTCCCTCTGAGGAGGGTTGGGCCTTGGGCTAGCAACCTGATCCCTTAAAACCCATACCTGCTACAGAAATAACGAGTGCTGAAGGGTGCTTGTTGCCCGATGTGCTGAATGCACGGGAGCGAATCCAGGAAATAGCATTCTTATATCATCTGAGAAAGAATTGACTACTTCCAGTTCTGCTTTCAGCTCCTCATCTGATGAACTATACAGTTTTAAATCATCTACTGAAAGAAGATGAGAAGTCTTTACATGTTGCTATTGTCTGGGAGCCAAATTTGAACCATTACCTAATCTGTTAGATAGACAGCTTAATTAGTTAAGGGCAAGGCAAAGGAGCAGTGGTGACACAGTCACCCTGGATTATCCACCTTTGAATTGTTATCCCTGGGATAATAATTTGTCCTTTATCATGGGTTAGCTGCAAAGTGGTTTGCCACTGTTTCATGGTCACTTTAATTTAAATGAGCAATGTAGATTGTATCTCATACATTTGTAAGCACTCCTTTGTTCATGAATGTGGGATGCTGTCAAATGCTTTTTTGTAATCTATCCATGCCATACTTAGATTATTCCTCTTTTTACAATCCTCCATTATGATTTTATTTAACTAATGATTCTTTGTTGTATATGACTTTTCTGTGTTACTCTTTTGTTGTATTGCCATGATTGAATTTTCTTCTAAATAGCTATAAACTTTGTTGGCGTTAATTCTAGTATGTAGTTTGTACATTGTCAGAAGGCAAGTTATTGGTCTGTAGTTTTTAAGATAGCTTGCAGGTTCACTCTTAAGGAGGAGTAGTTTTTCCAGTTATTAACCAGGTTGGTGCTTGTTTAGGGTGCACACATAAGTAGTTCTTACTCAGGCCTAAATCTTTGTGTAAAGATGTTAACACTTTTAGCCAGAAGTTAGGTACTGCATCTGGGCCTGGGGTTTGCCATTTTGGAGCTTTTCTTAATTTTGTTTCAATTTCTCCAGCTGTTACTTCATCCCATTTCATATCCTGTACATTTGAAGTTTTTAGTGTTTCTTTTACTACTTCTACCCATTCAGCATCTTTATGTTCCACTGGGTCTTCAAATATATTCCTACAAAATATGTGCATTTCTTCTTGTTTTTTGGTAGTTTCTATTCCTTTTGCTTTGTTTCCCAATTCTCTATAAAACGTTTTTGGGTTATCAATGAGTTGCTCATTTTGTACTTTTCCTTTATATTTAGCTGCATATCTTCTAAGTTGTTCTGCCGGTGCTGATTATTACTTGCAATAGTGAACAATAGATTCTGGCTTGTCCTAATACTGCAGATTACTTCTATCCTGGCCATCTTTCTAAGAATTTTTGTTGATCTGTTCCCTCTTCTATACTCTAACAGTGAAACTTCTCTTAATTTCTTTATAATTTTCCCTATTCGATACTTCCATAATGGCATTTGATTTCTTCCCTTAATTTCCCTTATCGCCCTGCAGTTTAGGGGTAAGACTTTATCTGTTATTAATTTAGCTGGATAATAATATATCCTATTCACTTATGTTAGATCACATGAATTTGAATAGTCTTGGTTAATGTGTTCATTTGCATTTTGGGTCTTATTGACTTATTGTAATCTGTTTCTTTCATCAATCTTAATAAATCTATCCAACTCTATTAAATCAAGCACCTCTTCCCTTAGATCTTTTTCTTCTAAACTGAGGGCACATTCTTTATTCTTCATTTCCTAAGGAAGTTCCAGAACATCTTCCTGTGACATTCTTTTCAGCAGCATCCTTCATCATCTGTTGCTGTTTCATATGAGAACTTAATGGTTTTTGTTCTCTGATGCACACGCACACACACACACACACACACACACACACACACGTGTGTATGAATATGTTTTATGCACTACTTTGCATTTCCTTCTATTATATGTCTCACCTCCTCTCCCTTTATACACAGAAAGCCATAGCCAAAAATGTTTTACTTTCTAAGGTTAAATATGCCCAACCCTTGACTGTACTTCAATCCACTCCAAACCACTGAACCAAAGATATGTAAATTTGCTATGCAATAAGATCCAAATTCGGCTCATTGTGACATAATTCATAAATTCCTACGGCTCCTTATCACAAGTCGAACCACTTTAGTCCTAAACACTCTATTATTCAAAATATTGAATGCCTCTTTTTTTTAAACACTTTTATTGAATTATTACTTATGACATAGGGAAAATGACATTTATGTAAAAGTAATCCAGCCATATTAACAAGTTCACATTTACAAACATTATTCATCACATATATTGATCCATTGTTGTCTATTTTTGTCCATTTCAAACATATGGACATCTGGAGCATTTCTCCCTGGGCCTCCGCTGAAAACAGGCTCTGTGGAACCTAGTCGGACTTTCCCAGTCAACAAATGATAAATAAAAATTAAAAAAAATAAATAAAATAAATAAATATGGGTTGTCAGATCTGAATGGATCTGACTTTGGTACCGACTTTGAAGCTTTATTTGATCCAGAGCTCTTACTCCTCCCCTACCTATAATTCCACAGGCCCTGCCTTAGATGCTCAGATCTCATATAAAAAGAGCTCTGCAGAATCAGTGGGCTGTATACTTATTTTTTCATACTACTCCTGTTTTACCATTAGAGTTTTCTCTCACACTGTTACTTTTTGTTAATATAAATTTAGAATCACACTAGTTAGTATAGTCAACAATATAGTGAGTACAGTTAGTGTAGTTAAATTAATTCATTTAGCTAAGGCATTAGGCCTTTTTTTGTGATTACTTCCCTTGTTGCTTAAAAAAGGGATATATATATATATATATATATATATATATATATATATATATATATATATATATATATATACACACACACACACACACACACACACACACTTTTTTAGCAGATAGTGTAGCAGTTATAGTTATTTTGCAGTTTGTCTTGCTATAAGTTTTCGTCATGCCAGAATCTAATGGATTGTAAAATGCTTGAAGTGTGGGCACAAACTTCCATCCAAAGACCCACACTGCAAATGTGTTTGTTTAGGTGCCGCACACCTTTATATGGTCTGCCAATCTTGTGCAGAATTTCGCACTAAAGCCCTTCAGACCAGAAGGGACAAACTTGTCTTAAAGGGGCTCCTGCCAGCACAGTCAGGGGCTACCCCTTCATCTTCTTTGGGTTCCCCTTTAAAAATAGATAGATCTAGATCACAGGGGTAAGAAAAAGAGAAAGAAAAAAGATAAGGACAAGAGAGAGAAGGAAACGAACAAGTCTCCCTTTAAAACCACCAAAAAACGTTCACAGGAACCAACTACCTCCATTGGTCCCAACCCTAAGTATCTCAAACATCAAATCTGATGACTCCTCAGGTCCAATCTCCTCCTCCGTGCACCAGTTACTCACTAGGACTGGTGGGTTCCAGACTGGATTCACCAATCTTACAAGAACGGAGATACTCAATCACCTTTGGTGGCGTCACCCACTCGGTCATCCAGAAGTCTCATTGGAACTCAGTGTTGATAGGATGATGAGGGAGTTTTTGAAGATGCAGATTCTGCTTGATGGTATCCTGGTACCATCCCCTGGGAAGGTACTGAGTAATAGCCAACTTATTCCCACCTTGCTGGAATCCATACCAACTCACCCTTTGGGTCTGGCGTTATTGGATCTGACTGGCACCAGACCACCTTTGTCAGTGCTGGAGCTACTTATGACTTTGATGCAGACTGCTTCCCTGTCTCTCTTGACTCCAATACCTTTGGATCAACATGAGACTCTGAGCCTGACCTTTGGTGCTAAGTTCCAGGGGATGAATTGACAGTGAAATTCTCAGCACTCTCTCTCCTTCTTGGGGCTTCGGCTCTGGACGGCTCAGTTCCAAGATCAACTTCTGGACCAACAGCGAGACTTCCCTCTCTTCTTTGGATCGAAGGGAGTCTTTGATGCTGGTGGCAGCTTTAATTGAGGCCTTTGAAAGGGTTTTAGCAAATGCCAAAGACAAGGTGGCTTCAGCCAATTTGGCACCACTTAAATCCCAGCTGCAGACCGTTTCCTCTCCTCTTCATCCTGTCAGACAGGGACAGCTGGTACCAAGGACTTTTGAGGAAGTCTGCTTTAGCAGCTCCCCATTCAATTCTAAATCTTCTACTGTTCCCCAGAAGTTGTCCCCAGAAAATGGATGTGCGAACAAAAGCATTTTGACTCCTTCCCAGGGTCTTTCTTTCACCGAAGATACTGACTTAGAGGACGGGGAGGGTTTACCTTGCTCCCTCTCTGAAGATGTCACATTTGGTGATATTCCCAAATGAATGAAGCAGAGGTTGGTTATCCCAAGACCCTTCTCCAGATGTGGAAATGGAATGGAAAGATCCTGATGTGGCGGAGCCCTTCCCTAAGAAAACTCATCAAATCTTATCTGCATCTACAGACAGAAAGCACTAGAGTGAGACTCCACCAGTAGATGCTGTGGTGGTGGCAAGAGCAGCCACAAAGAAAGAGCTATTGGAAAAAAGCCTATGTTCATCTTCCTAATAGAGAATCTAAGATTTATTTATTTTATATTTGTTGACCGGGATTGTCCGACTGAGCTGAAGAGCCCTTTTTCAGTGGAGGCCCGGGGAGAAAAGCTCCAACATATACAATTTTCAGTATAAATTAGCATTAAACAGCTATGTTACAGGATTATTACAAGGCATTAAGTAGCAATACAATGTTATACAGTGTCAATAATCAGGAGTATAGCATAACTATTTCAAGATGTATAAAAATAAGTATGTCATTAAGATGAGTATAGTTTTTGGGGTAAGTGGTTAAAAAAACAGTTTTATCATGATGTAGTTGCATGAAGGCAGGACAATTACAATAGAATGTTTTTCTGAGGCAATTTGCTTAATAGATTTAAGAAGACAGTAGAAAGAGTAGTCAAGGAAGATTAGAGAGAGTTAGTGAGAAGAGTGAGTTAAGGGCAGAAAGTAGATTAAGGTATGAGAAGTATGGGATGTTAAGGAGGGAGAGTGCAGTGGGCGGGACCAGTGACTTTTAAAGTGCTCTTTGGTGGCTGTCTTTAATTGTTTAGGATGTGTAAGGGTCCTGATTTCTAGTGGGAGCCTATTCCAGGCAATAGTGGGGTGATAGCTGTACATGTTGCGTCCAAATTTAGACTTGGGTTTGTAGATTTGTAGTAGGTCTTGGTTAGAGCTTCAGAGAGGTCTGGAGGAAGAATAATGGGAGATGAGAGGGGTAGTGCTGGGCAGTAGGAAGTTTGGTATAGGACAGAATGGATGCTCTGGAGCTGAGAGAGAAGAAGCTGGTGGGGTAATTCAAGCCACTTTAGGTGTTTTAGAGAGAGAGACTGATGGGATTTGTAGGTTTGTTGGGCAGCAAATCTAGCTACCTTGTTGTAGGTAGATTCGAGTTTGGTCAGGAGTGCTGAGTTAAGATTTGTGAGAATTTGAGAATTGTACATTAGACTGGGTAGAAGGTAGGTAAGAGAGAGAGTAATCTTGGCCTCAGAGCTAAGGAATTTCTTGTTACTGTAAAGGAGCCCTAGTTTTGAATGTGTCTTTATGATACAGTTATTAACATGCAAGTCAAATTTAAGCTGATCGTCGGTTATACCTAAGAGCTTAGTACTGGATTCTACCTGAATGGGTGTGTTATTAAGGGGCTGTATGGAAAAGGAGGGTTTAATATTTATGAATTTTTTGGGTAGGAAGAGTAACTGCTTTGTTTTTTTAGAGTTGAGGATGAACTGGTTGTTGGAGAGTCATGTTTCAACTAAGTTAAAAGATGCCTGAGTAGCTGAGAAGAGCTTAGAGGGAGAGTTGGCTGTGGTGATGACTGTAGAGTCATCTGCGTATTGCACTAAAGATGACTGAGGACAGGAGGTATATAGCTGATTAGTAAAGATATTAAAAAGTAAAGCCCCTAGGATAGACCCTTGAGGTGCACCCATTTTGACAGGGAGAGGAGGCGAGCGTGCAGAGTGCTATGTTTGGGTCTGAAGCCATGTTGAGTGGGTGTAAGCAGATTTTCCTGCATTAGATACAGCATAACTTGTTTATGAATACATTTTTCTAGTACTTCAAAGAGAGGGGAAGAGGATAGTGATAGAGATATCGGAGAAGTTATCTCCTTTGTGTATAGGTAGAGTGTAGCATTGTTTCCAGATGGAAGGAACTCACTCGGAAGGCTAAGACTGCCTGCCCAAGTACTTTAGAATCATTTTAAGGTTCTCTGCCCCATATTCCCACTGAAAGGACTTGCTTCCATAACAAACCCTGTGCCTGTTCAGCAAACTCACTCAGAAGGCTAAGACTGCCTGCCTAACTACTTTAGAATCATTTTAAGGTAATTATTGGCATTTTTTTCTCTCCTGTGTGCTTTATCAAAGTCTAACTGTGTCTAAAAGCACTATAAAATAACCTCACTCCCTCAACAACCAGTACCTTGCTTATAAACTGTTTTTTATGCCCCACATTTAAAGCCCTCTCTAGTATTGTATCTGAAAAAGAAAAGTACGCTCATTAGCTTTAGAAGTACTTGGCGTACTCCATAATTGTATGCTGTGCTACCTGCAAAACTTACTAGTATGAGCAGTGAATTGTAAGTGGCTTACACTGTTGAAAACGCTAATTTCTGTGTGTTTCAAACATTAAGTGACTAAGCCAAACATAAATGTACCCAAAAAGAATTACAAATTTGCTGTTTAAAATTAAGAGGCATACACCAGTATAAAGTTACCTACCTGGAAAACGCTAACCTTCGGAACAGTGTTAGCCCCGCTCCACTTGCCCTTACTTCGTGCTCCTTCCTGCCCCCAATTCCCACCCACCCCAGTACAACTAAATTTATAACACCTAACCCCTCCCTTTATCCATACACCCCAATCACAGCCTCCTACCACTTACTCCACCTTTCTGCTTAATCACCAATCCCTCCCCAGTACACTTTAATCCCTCGCTGTTTTGTTCCTCTTCATCTGCTACTCTAATAGTTTAGTACACAAACACTTGCTAGCTTATATATTTAACACTCTGTTTATTCACTATCTTAAATATCTTAAATACAACAATGATAACATCCAAATCCTTCTCACCCCTCTACCTTTTTATAATGCTGTATGTACCATACCACCTTACAGCGTATGAACATGAACACCACTCACACCTTATATGCCCAAATCCCCAAACCTCCACCACTCTTGCTTTTAAGAAACCAGACCATTTTAACTACACACCCTTTATCTTAGTCAACCCCCCAAATACCATAACCCTCTCCGACATAGCTATATCATCCAAAAATCTAGGCAGTATCTAAGGCTTATCAGTAAAATACTGAAACTAATAACCCAGCTGAACTCCAACCTAACTAAAGATGGTGATATCCATCCTAACCTTAGCCCATTCACACCAGAGATTTCCCACCTAAACCCTACCAATGCTACACCTCCTGACACTGGGTCTAAGGTAAATAATCCTACCCTCTATTCTTTGCTAGATAGGTATCCAAACTCCTTTCAAGCCTGCCATCTTAACATACGGAGCCTAAATATTAAAATCCACTACCTCCATGCACTGTTAGCCGACCAAGCCCCAGATATTCTCTGCCTTACCAAAACCTGGTTAAAACCAGCAACTAAAGACACTGAAATAACTCCCCCAGGTTATAACATCCTTAGGTTAGCCAGGAAAGCCAAGAAAGGTGGTGGGGTGGCTGTATTATTTTAAGTACAACCTCACAGTCACTAGTGACACCCAGCAGCCTCCGCAGGTAAATAACGCTGAAATTCTCATCACTAAGATTGGAAACTGATTAATGGTGACCCACAGATGCACCACTCGGGCACATTACCTGATGACCTTGGTGATCATTGCCTCATCTACATTATCAAATTCAAAGCTGAGATCACCCATCAACACACCTATAGGGTGACAAGAAACAGAAAAAACTTTAACCTAGACAACTTTCTACCAAGCCCCAGATATTCTCTGCCTTACCAAAACCTGGTTAAAACCAGCAACTAAAGACACTGAAATAACTCCCCCAGGTTATAACATCCTTAGGTTAGACAGGAAATCCAAGAAAGGTGGTGGGGTGGCTGTATTATTTAAGTCCAACCTCACAGTCACTAGTGACACCCAATAGCCTCCGCAGGTAAATAACACTGAAATTCTCATCACTAACCTGCAAATAAATAAAAATAAAAGTAGATATATTGTCTGCATCTATATTCCCCTTGGAAATAATGTTAGCACCCTAGAACATATATTACACTGGCTAGCCTGCAACTATCCCCAATAAACCATTATCTTAGGTGACTTCAACATCGACTGGACACCTGTTCTTCCGAGGCCCCTAGCAACCACTTAAATCTCCATAGGTTTACTCAAACCATATCCTCCCCCACTAGGTATAGTAAAAATAAAGAAAAAGGTAGTATCCTAGATTGGATCCTGAATGGTGACCCACAGATGCACCACTCAGGCACACTACCTGATGACCTCAGTAATGATTGCCTCATCTACGTTATCAAATTCAAAGTTGAGTTCACCCATCAACACACCTATAAGGTGACAAGAAACAGAAAAAACTTTAACCTAGACAACTTTCTACAAGACCTAAAAGCTATCAACTGGTCTGAACTTAAAAGACTGTCACTAGATGAGGCTGTCGCCTTGTTTAACAGTAAATTCCTCAATATCCTTAACTCCCATGCCCCTATTCGCACCATCCATGCCAAAACTCAAATTGCTTCATGACTAACTAAACTCACAAAATCCAAAATGTCCAATAGGAATATGACCTGGTCCACTTGGCATAATACTAGAGACCCTATAGATCTAATCAGATACCATCAGATAAGGAATAACACTAAAAAATCTATCATAGCAGACAAAAAAAACATCTACAACAAAAGCATCAAAATAAACCCCAAACATTCTGGGCTGGAATAAATAACCTCCTCCACCCAGGTCATACTACCACTCCCACCCCATCAGTTGCTGTCAACAAAACACCAATGGTTATTGCGAACACACTTAATAGCTTCTTTACAGAAACTATCCAGGCACTAGCCACCCAACTAATGACTACCAAGACTAACCCCCCTCACTGAGTCCCCACCAGCCCCACCGAAAGTAACAAAACAGATAGCTCAAAGCCTCCTGTAACCCACTTCTCCTTTAGCTTCCAACCTAGCTCTACTACCCTTATATGAACCCTTCTCAAGAAACTTAAACCCACTTCCCTAGCAGCAGATCACCTTCCAGCTGAATTCCTGCAACTAGCTGCTGATGCCATTGCCATCCCAGTCTCTATCCTCATTAATAGATCCATTTCTGAGGCAACCATTCCACCCATCTGGAAAATTTCACATGTAATACCTTTACATAAAGGAGGCAGTTCCACAGAATTGTCCAACTATAGGCCCATAGCCATTCTCTCACCTCTAGCAAAACTCTTGGAAAAGTGTGTCCACATACAAATTATGGACTACCTCAACCGCAATAAACTTCTTACAGAGTCCCATCATGGTTTCAGACCACATCAGCCCTCTTATCATTCACCAGTGTCATCGATCTTAATCGTAACAACGTGCTATCATCTGCTCTCTTTCTGGACCTCTCTAAGGCCTTTGATATGGTCAACCATCATCTTCTGCATAATACCTTGAAAGCTGTCTTCCTGGATGATCAATCTCTACAGTGGTTTCAGTCCTATCTATGGGGTAGACAGCAGGTTGTCTCATGGCAGGACAAACTGTCATCACAGCTCCCAGTCACCTTAGGAGTCCATCAGGGCTCCATTCTTGGTCTCCTCCTCTTCTCTAGCTTCATAAATGACCTTCATACTACTATCCCAAAGGCACAATGTATTCAATATGCCAACGATTCCACGTTGATTTGCTCTTCCACCTCACTAGCCAATCTGATAACCCTAACCCAGAATACTTTTAACAGTATAGAAAACTGGCTAACTGATCAACAACTTCTCTTGAATCCCAACAAAACCAAGCTGCTGCTTTTCTCTCCCACCTCTAGATCTACTCTTTTTTTATTTACTATTAAGTCTAACAATGGTACAGTCATCTCTCCTGATAACCAAACTAAACTCCTTGGAGTTACCATAGATACTAACTTCAAATTTGATGCACACATAGACCATACAATTAAGTCCGTCAGCAAAAAAATAGGATCCCTCTATAAGGTCAAACCTTTTCTAACCCCTTATGCTAGGTGTGCTATTGCTTCAACCCATCTCCTCTCCACGCTATATTTTCAAATCTCTGTAAAGCTAACCTCGGCAAACTATCTTCCTGCTACTACCATTTAGCTAAATTCACCACTGTTATGGCATACAGGACACACTACTATAAAAACCTAACTGAACTTGACTGGCTGGAATTTCCTTCCATACTTAAGCTTTACCAGCTCACAGTAGCTCACAAAATACTTAACCATCCATACAAAACCCCAAGCCTTAAGAGTATTATTAGCCCATATAATATATCAGGCCACTTCGTTCGTCCCACAAGCTATCAGTCCAAACCCTAAAATCCAGGAATACAGCAGAATACTGTTTGCTAACTCAGTGGGTAAAATTTGAAACATTCTTCTAGCAAAGCTTATCCAAGAACTATCTCTTCCACTATTTAAAAAAGGCCTAAAAAAATACTTAAGGGCTAACTGGCTCTGTCCACACCTAAACCCTGACTAACGCATTTTAACATTTATGGTATTTTTTTAGCTAGTAGACCATCAGCAAGCAGATTCCACCCATCTGATGTGTTATACCTTAATGTACAGTTATGCCTGCTGAGTCTAACATTTCTCTATACGGTTGTTGCCCTAATGTGCTCTAAATTTGTGTACTGATCCTATTTCTTCTCTCATGTTATTAACTTTCTGCATACGTATTAGTGTTCCTACAGTGGTGAACTCTCTGACATACTGTATCTATTTCTATCTCCTTTGCATTGTATCCATCTCCTTTGCTCTCTTAAAATGTTACTGTAATGTTACTATTATTAATTTTATTATTGTGGAGCTTTTCTCCCGGGCCTCTGCTGAAAATGGACATGTATCCAGTTGGACTATCCCGGTCAACAAATGTAAAATAAAAAAAAATAAATAAACAGATTCAGAGATAGAGCGATTAATTAGGATAGATACAGGGAGACCAAGAGAGTCAGCTGCTAGTAGAAGAAAAGTGAAAGGGATATTGTCAGCTGATGCTGAGCATGGTTTTAATTTAGAGAGGAGAGTTTTGATGTAGCTAGTAGGTACAGGTTTGAGAGAGAAGGTATTTGAGGAGATAGTATTAGGAGTAGGTTCAGAAAAGTTGAAGATGTTAGTAGTAGAGGAGTTTGGGTTAGGGTTCAGTTGCTTAGATATTGAATCGATAAAATAGGTATTGAGGATAGTGGCAGTTTCTTCAGATGTCTTGTCTGGGCATGGATTGGGGGAGCTAAGATTACCGGGATGTAATATTTGGTTAATACAGTTCCAGAATTTTTTAGGATTAGATTTTAGGGCTGTGGGAGGTTTGTTATAGAAGTCCTTTTTATCTGTGTGTGTTCTTTATATTTTTGTAAGTTTGCAGAGAGCTTAGTTTGTGACCATTTTTTTCCATAGTTTGTCTCTAGTTATCATAAGGGTACGAGTGGCTTTTGAAAGCCACAGAGATATGGTGAACTTAATTCGGACTTTGTGAGGGGGAGCAAGTGAGTCTAAGATGCTAATGAAGGTGGAGTTGAAAGCTAGGACTGCTTCTAGTGGGAGTTGGGTAAGGAATTTCCAGTTTACTTTAGAGAGGAGGGTATTAAAGGTTTCTGGATGGAAGTTAGAGAGTTTACGACAAGTGATAAATTTAGGATGTTTTGAGAAGTGGGGAGTGAACCTAAGCACTTTTATAGGGCAGTGATCACTCAGGGTGTTTGGTAGGGTTTCGGGGTTATGATATTTGGAAGGAATAGATACAAGTACCCAGTCAATAAGAGTACTAGCTGTGTGAGAGTTGCTTGTATAGGTAGGTTGGGAGATTAGCTGTGTAAAGCCATATAAATTTATATGAGTATTAGAGTCTGGATTACTGAGTGTTAACCAGTTAATGTTGACATCCCCAAGGAAGATAGTTTCATTGGGGATGTGTTGAGAAAAGTATGAAAGAATATTTTCGAGCAGAGGAATGTTGTCTCCTGGAGGAATATAGATGGCTGCTACTGTGATAGTGGTGTGGTCATTTATTTTAAGGTTAGCTGTAAGTAGTTCAGCAGGAGAAAAGGATGGGATAGGTTTCATAATACTTGTAATGGTGAGGTGGTTGCAGTAGAGGATGGCAACACCACCCTCTTTTTTGTTTTGGTGATCTATGTGGAGTATATTATAACCAGTGGGGAGAATGTCTTTATCAGAGGTTTGGGGTTTTAGCCAAGTCTCTGTTAGGGTGATGACATCAGGGGTGTGGAAGGCTATCCAGGCATGGATTTCACTAACTTAGTTTAGAATACTACGGGCATTCTTAGAGTAAAAGGAAATATGTTTGTTTGGAGAGGATAAGTTTATTAAGTTGGGAGAGGTAGAGTTATGCATGGTGGGGTGATGGATGGGCCCAGGATTTGGATGTACGTCTCCTGATAGAAGCAGGGCTACATGAAGTTGGTAAAGTTTGAAATTAAATGGGTTGTAAGTCAAATACTTAGTCTTGGTTTTAGATGCTAGAGAGTGAGGGGGAGGAAGTTTGATTTTAGGCAGAGGGATGTTCATGGAAAATATGGAGGAGGAGATTGTAATAGAGTACTGCAGAGATGAGAAACCGTTAGTATAGGGATTAGTGGGATTTCTATGGACAGGTGGTAATGGAGTAGTACAAGATGTAAGAATGAGAAGAAGTAATGGAAGCAAGAGGGAAACAGAGACAGTTGCAAAAGCCATGGCCTAAGGTGGGGAAGTAGGATTGGGATGGAGGGGGAGGAGTGGATATGGGACTAGGAAAAGTACGTTGTTGGACCTGTTAGAGAGCTGAAGTAAAATTTAAGTGAAACAGTCTGTAGGGGGAGTAGGGGATATATAGAAAGAAGGAGGATTTGCAGCAGACTAAACTATGAAGTGATAAGTAGGGGAGAGTAAGGTGTTTAGAATGTTATAGCAGACAGGAAGGGGTGGAGTTAGGGGAGGAAGGGATTAGGTGGTTAGGTATAAAGGAAATGATATGGGGAGGAGAGCGAAGTGAGCCCGAGCGTAGCAAGGGCGAACAGAATGGGATTGGCCAGGAAGAGTCACCACAAGAAACAATCAGCAGGGCAGGAGGAAAGAGTAAGGAGCACACAGTGAGAGTCAGCAGGTAAGTAGAAGAGGTGGGGAGGTGTAGACAGAGAAGGAAGAGATGTAATAGCGAGGTATACACAGGTATTTGCAGTAAGATACAAACAGTTAAAAGGAAACCTCAAATAGAAACACAAAAAGAATATAGCTAAGAGAGAGTTGACACTAGGGTAGTGACTAACTTGTAGATGGCAGAGGGAGACAGAGGCAAGGTTTCTAAACAGGTGAGTATGGGGGGGTGCTCTCAGTGGTATGCAGGTATCCTGTACAGTAGACAAAGTAAGACTGCTTTGTGGTATGAGCTTAGAACATACTTTGGTACTTGCATATTATCGCAACCACGCTTTCTTGCTGGCCCATTGTTGTTATGTACACTGCCTAACGGGAGAAAAATCCTCAAAACAAAAACTGCCCTTGGTGCCAAAGAAGGGAAAAAAGTGAGCAGGCAGTTTGATATGAATATCTTCATATACATTATATTTGGTGTTAGACTTGTGTTACGATTAGGGAAATTAAGCAAAAACTATGAGAGAATTTAATATCCAAAATGAACATTGAACTACCTTAACTGTATCTGTTATTATCAGTATTCATTTTATTGTAGAATTTGATGAAGAATAAAAAGGAGCTAACTTTTTACAAACTGTTGTCCTTCGCTTTAACCATCTACAATGTATATATTGTAAGATCACATAGTGAGGCAAATTGCTTTTTCTATCTGCTAGGACTGAAATATTATGTCAGATAAGGAAGATATCTGCAGTAATTCATGGGACTTTATCTCTACCCATCAGTAATGCTAGTCCAAAAAAAGCTCCCAGAAATTCAAGGCTAGCTTGTTCAATACACCAGCAACTGTACACTCCTTTTTGCAGCCTCTTACTAGTCCTTCCGCACCATGACAGCTGGAACATAAAAGAAAATAACTACCTTTTTACACTTTTCCCAACTTAGACTGATCAAATCCCCTGCAAAATAACACAGAGTCCAATGTCATTTAAATAAATATTGTTGTAGCGACAATATCGGTCAGACAATCCTACTTACTACTGTTAAATCAATTGCAAGACAACAATGACGACTTTCTGAAAAATACAACTACCATGCCGGCGAAAATGCATGGCTGTGAATACACAAATAGCCTGGCGAGAATGCGTAGTTGTGATAATAAGTAAGTACCCATACTTTTAGTGTAAACTGGCTATACAGTAGAGCACAGGCATAATTCCAGGAGTTGGAGCAGTATCAGTAAAGGTAGATGCAGTCTTGAGGGAATACACTTTGCTTTAAAACCTAGGGAAAACAGGAGGGGAGAGAGTGAGTGTGTTGAATATAAAAGCTTAGGTAAAAAACAACAGAGGTACTATATACGCAACTACTGATAACAGCTAGAGATGAGTTAGCTGAGATAAAATATGAAAAATACAGAAAAAAATAAAATAAAGTACATATGATATTAACTTTACAGATTAGAGCAGTACAAAAGTTCAGTAACTTACTTCTGGTAAAACACTTTCACATAAACAATGGTAAAAAAAAACAAATTAATCATGATGTCTTAGTGTAAAAACAACTGATAATAAAAATGTCTGCTGTAGTTCATGTAGTAAAATGTGCCATTTTGTAGTTGAAATAATCAAACTGAGATATGAGAATATAGCTAAACAGAAGTTCTATACTTTAACTCTTGAATTCTACAAGCCAGGTTAAGGAGTTAAAACAACTGGCAGTCTCACGGCAACAGAACTTAGAACTAAACAAAGTGAGCTATACTTCACATCCATAAGACTGCTTCTAAAAGTACTAAAAGTATTTGACATAGAGGACATGCCATAAAGCAGTCACTGTACAAGTTAAATGCCCAATAATGCAATACTTAGATTCTTCAAACCAACTGTCACCAGTCAACACTGCTAAAGAAATTCAAACTGCAATCTACAGATATATAGTAGGTGTACAAAAAAGCAATTGCTACACAAGTAGAAATATATCCAAAAACAGATAACAAATAACCTATAACAATTTATGTACAGCCTTTCACTTGTGTGACATGAACTCAGCCAAGCCATGACTTCACAAATATTTGAAAAGGTGCTTACCAAAGTCCCACAAATAAGTTGCAACAGCATACAAAGCTCTTCCAGGTGAAATAAATGCAGTTTACATGCTGAGTGCAAGTGAAAAGTTGTTTACATCAGTAACATTAGGGGCCTGCATACCACTGACATGAAGCCACAGACTAGTAGGAAGAGGAAAACAAAATGGCGCAGAAACACTAACAGTTTAAAAATCCCCCAGAGGATTAAAGCTGATAGAGAAAGAGTGGGATGCAGGGAAATGTAGTATATGCAGAGTGTGATAGACAGGAAGGTAGAGGGGGATGCAGGGAAATGTAGTATATGCAGAGTGAGATAGACAGGAGAGTAAAGGGGTATTCTGGGCCAGGAAGAGTCATCACAAGATACAATCATCAGGGCAGGAGGGAAAGAGTAAGGAACACACAGCGAGAGTCAGCAGGTAAGTAGAAAAGGTGGGGAGGTGTAGACAGAGAAGGAAGAGATGCAATAGCGAGGTATACACAGGTATTTGCAATAAGATAAAACAGTTAAAAGGAAACCACAAACAGAAAAACAGAGTATAGCTAAGAGAGAGTTGACACTAGGGTAGTGACTAACTTATAGATGGCAGAAAGAGACAGAGGCAAGGTTTCTAAACAGGTGAGTATGGGGGGGGGGGGGTCTCAGTGGTATGCAGGTATCCTGTACAGTAGTCAAAGTAAGACTACTTTGTGGTTTGAGCTTAGAACATAATTTTAGTGTAAACTGGCTATACAATAGAGCACAGGCATAATTCTAGGAATTGGAGCAGTATCAGCAAAGGTAGACGCAGTCTTGAGGGACTACACTTTCCTTTAAAGCTTTTAATGTAAACTGGTTGTACAATAGAGCACAGGTGTAATTCCAGAAGTTGGAGCAGTATCAGTAAAGGTTGATGCAGTCTTGAGGGAATACACTTTGCTTTAAAAAATTTGTGTAAATTGGATATACAATAGATGATTACAAGATGATAGACATATTTGGGAAACAGGCCTATGCTTTAGCAACTTTTGCTCTTAGATTGCTGAACTATGTGGCTCAGTTAACAAGATTCCAGAGAGACTTGTCTAAAGAGATCACCAAACCCTTTTCAGGGGTGTTATCTGTGGATGTTCAAAAAAAAAAAAAAAAAAACAGCGAACTCCCAGCTTTCCACCCTGCAGTTCTTCTCAAATGTGGCTATGCATTTTCTCTCTAATGCGGCTGATGGGCCGTGCCTGGATGTTGCTTTGTGACTCTGCAGAAGGCTTCAAGTCATCCTTTGTTAATGCCCCTTATGATGATTCCATTTTGTTTGGACCAAAAGGTAGACACACTCACTAAGAGCTAGCAAGATGGTAAGACTCTCTCTGCATTTGAAGTATGCTTCATCACCCCACAAAGAACTTTTTCTAGAAATCAGAAATCAGAGAAGAAAATGTGATTCTGCAAATCACAGAGCACTTTGTATGACTCCTAGGGAGGCAGACCTCCCTGTGGCAGAGGGGGAGGCAATTATAACTGATGACACCCAAGAGGCAGAGGTGGACTGCATAACCAAGGCTTTTGCTGTCCATTTTCTGAGAAAGCCTTAAAGTGTTCAAGAATGGCTGTCTTCCTGCTGTACTCTGTTGGCAGTTGGGGGGGGGGCATCTATCTCTGCACCCTCAAGCCTGTTACAGAATAACTTCAGATTCTTGGATGATATAAATAATATCCAGAGGCTATTTAGTTCCCTTTTCCCTACCATCTCAGAAAAAGAAGAAAGTCCCTATTGCTTCACATAGTCTGTGGGACTCAGCAGCTATAGAAATTTCATAACTGCTTGAGTTAGAGTCATCCAACCAGTCCCCCAAAACCAGTTAGAATCCAAGAGTGTATTTCAGGTTCTTTTTAGTCAGTTAAACCAGTCTGTGAAACAGACAAAGTTCTGTATGGTCAAAATACAGTCCATTTTAACTTTTCTAAGGAAGGACGATTGGATGTGCTCTGTAAATCTCCAGGACACCTGCTATTGCATCAAAATAGAAAAGCAATCAAGGAGATTCCTCAATTTCAGGCTGGGAGCCAATCACTGTCAATTCCGGGCACTGCCATTCCATCTTACCACAGCCCCCAGGGTGTTCACCAAAATCATGGCAGTGGTAGCAAAGTATCTACATCTTTTGGGAATCTGATGCTATGTCACCTGGACCAAGTACTCCAGTTGCTTTAAGACTTAGGAATATCTGTGAATCTTCCAACATGCCAGCTAACTCCAACTCAGATTACAGAGATTATAGGATGACACATAGACACCAAAATCCAAATAGTCAGCCTTCCCCAGTCCAGGGTTCTTTCACTTCGTCTAACAGCCTTTCATGCAACGCATTACCCATCGCCACCAGCAAAGTTAGTTCTTCACCTTTTAGGCCTCACGGCATCCTCAATACTAATGGTCCCATTAACCAGATACCATATGAGAGTACTACAGTGGACTTGAGCAGTGCAGTGGTCTCAAGGTGTTCACCCCTTGCTTTCAAAAATCCTAATTACGCAGATCTGCAGACAACACATCCTTGGTGGATTACATCAACTACAGTAACTTATGGTCGCTCTTTCCAGACAGAATCACCTATTGCAACAGTGGCTATAGATGCCTCCATTCTAAGGTGTGTGTGAGGGAGAATGGTCCAAGGTACATGGTTATCACTAGAGGCCAATCATCACATCAGTGTCTTGGAGGTGAGAGTGATCCTCCAAGTGATGCAGGCTTTTCAGAACCTTCTGCCTAAGGGTGTGATTTCCATACAGACAGATGACATGTCAGTGGTATGGTACATCAGCAAGCAAGGAGGAACCTGTTCTTATCTTCTGTGTCAAGAGGCCATGAGAGTTTGGCAGTGGCCGATACAAAACATATCCCAGTGTTATCCAGTGTAATCTTGGACAAGCTGAGCAGATGAACTCTGCCTCATGAGTGGTCCCTCACTCCTGCAGTGACACGTGTAATCTTCAGTCACTGGGGACCACCTTGCTTCGACCCCTTTTTGCATTCTATCTGAACAACAAATGCAGCAGGTACTTTAATCTGATCCCTCCACAGGGGTAATCACTGAGAGATGCTGTGGTCCGCAAGTGGCTCCTGGAACTTCTGTATGCATTTCCTCCTTTACCAATGATGAACAAATTCATATGGAAAAGAAAGCAGTGCCAGGCCAGGGAGACCCTCATTGCCCCCTTTTGGCCCCAACAGATATGGTTCCCCTACCTATAGCCTTTACTAGTTATCCAAATCTACTTACTCACGCATCTGGGTTGCGTCCCCCACACCAGAAGTTCATGAAGTTAACTCCATGGCTCCTCCAGTTCTGAGCATAGCCAGAGACACCTGGCTTTCTCCTGCAGTAGTCAGCATACTTTCTGTGTCACAAAAAATGTCCACTTGGAAACTTTATAGTAAATGGAAGCAATGTTAGATGTGGGCCTACTCCAAAGACCTAGACCCATTTTCAGCACTGGTACCATTATTGCTAGAGTTTTTATCTGATCTTTTTGACAAAGGTTCCAGTTTTGCCACCAACAAGGCACAACTGGCTGCCATTTCAAATTTTCATATTGGATATAAAGACATTCCAATAGCTTCCCTTAAAATTTCAAAAGCTTTCCTAAGAGGTACTTTTCTGCTCAGACTTCCCTTTGGGGACCCAGCACCTCCATGAGACATCACCATTATGCCATTTGAACCAGCTAATACTACTGATCTAAAATTTCTTATTTGGAAAACAATTTTCTTAGTGGCAGTGATGTCTGCCAGACAAATTTCAGAGCTGCAGACCTTCTCTTCTAAGCTTCCATACTTAGTTTTCCACAAAGAGAGAGTTTCCCATAGAACTAATGCATTCTTTCTTCCTAAGGCGGATTCTGAACTTCATTTAAATCAGTCTTTACATTTACCTGTGTTTTCTCTAAGGTATTCAAACAGTCTTTACATTTACCTGTGTTTTCTCTAAGGTATTCAAACAAAGGAGAAAACGTACTGCACATGTTAGATGTTCATAGGTAACTAAGAGTCTATATCCATAGAACAAAGGAATTTAGAAAGGATGATCAGTTAACTGCACATGTTAGATGTTCATAGGTAACTAAGAGTCTATATCCATAGAACAAAGGAATTTAGAAAGGATGATCAGTTATTCATTTATTTTTCAAAAACTAAAGTGGGGAAAGGCAGTTATAAAAGTTACTCTAGCCAGATGGCTGTCAGATTACATTCCTTTCATATATAATAAGAAAAATGTATCCTTACCGGGTAAACCAAAAACCTGTTCAACCAGAGCAGTCTGTACATCGACAGCATTTGGCAGAGGTTTGTCGAGTGATGATATTGTGAACACGGTATACGCCTTTGTGTCTCAGTACAAGTTGGACACCCAGTCCAAATCACATTCCTTATTTGGCTTCACCATTCTCGGAGTGTCCTTCCTTGAGACCACCCAGCTTGGGATTCTGTCCCATACATTTGAAATGGACAAAAATAACGTTTGATATGAAAGTTATATACTTATCATAACTTTAGACCAGTGTTAGATTCATGTTGGCTGATTTTCATCCAGTTCAAACGCCCTTCCTCCTGCTGTTTCCAAATTGTCACCTTTGCCTTCAAGAGGTTTGAGTGGATTTTATCTCTGTCTCTGCACAGCCATGAAAGACTGTATCCTCTTCCTCAAAACTTCTTGGTCTGTCCTGCTTAAGGAGTTGGTTCCTTAATTAGGTCCTATATGCAGTATATTCACATTGTTTTTCACAATTTTGGGAGGGCAAACTCAATCTGAGCATCTAAGGTGGAGCCTAGGGAATTATAGGTATTGGAGGAGTCAGAGCTCTGGAGCCAGTGAAGCCTCCAAGGCTGCCTCTGATAACCCATACATTTGAGTCAGACGAAAATCAGACAACACGGATCTAAAGTCATGTTAAGTACATAAATTTAATTTTCATGCCATTGAATCAATGCAGTATTACATAAATTGTTTAGTTCCTGCCTTCTCTTAAACCTCATTCCTCAAAACATTTTTCTGTATGTATTGTTCCCACAATTTCCATTGTTTCTCTGTAATTTGCTCCTACCCTTTCCTGAAGATCCTACTTCCTGTTCTTTTATCTTTGTTACAATATTCACTGCTTTAGGTATAAGCTGGTTGAGACTTTGATTTTCATTTTCTAGTAATTGCTTTTTCGACAGCCACCAGAATTAAACTTAACAAGGCCTTACTATGGCTAGGTAAATCAGATCCTGTATCCCAGCTCAAAAAAAAATCATGTCCTTAGTTACACTCATTTGCACAACCAGTATTCCTGACAAAGTAGTCTGTAGTGAATTATTAAAGTCTGCTAACTCATTACACTCTCAGAGCATATGCTCCCATCTACCTCTTTCTTCTCCATTACACCTCCAATGTTTGCCATCTTCCTGGGAAAAAAAAATATTTTGAGTCTGCTTGAGGTATAAAAATATCGATAAGCAAACACTTCCAGGTAAAAATAGTAAATCTTCTGGATTTTCAAGATTCACTTTATTGTCATTCAACAGCATGCACCCACAAGTGCATAGCTGAACGAAATTTTTTTCCTTCAAGTTCAACATTAACCAGCAACATTTACATAAAAAAACTTGCACAAAAAACAGCAGTATGAGCCAACTGACAGTGCCAAAAACTACAACTGCTGCAACCCAACTCCAGCACAAAATACATTCAAGTCCTAGTCCAGCTGCAGGCACAGAAACATCAGCTGCCGCATCCTCGCATTCTGCTCAATGCCACACAAAAACCAGCAATCCATAAACCGATCCGCATATGTACTTCTGTTGCATATTTGGGAGACATTTGTACATCCCCTCATTGTTTCTTTGTGAATCCATTGTCTTATCCCTATTTCCAATTTTTTTCTGACCTCCTCTAATTGATTCCTTTACTTATCATGCAATATTTTATATACCCTGTTAATTATCCCAGATTTAACAGCAGCTTGTATTGTAGATTCATTTAAAAACTCAACTAGTGCAGGTCTTTCATTTAGGATGTCTCTATCTCTTTGTGTCTGTACTCTGATATCAATCTCTGATAGGGAAGGCAATGACTGGCCTCTTTCCATTCTGTTACCTTTCTTTCTCTAATTATTTGTTTCCAATCCCTTGATTCCTTTGCCAGCTTCTGCCAGTAATCTCCAGCCCCCTCTTGTCTATTCTCTGTACCCCTAATTGCAGCCATTCCTATCAGCAGAATCACCTTTCTCCATTCCTTTGTTGGCTTAGTTCTTAATATACTTTCTGATACTTTATGAATATAATATTCTGTTTGACTGTTATTCGCCTTAAGAATCTGCGTACAAAATCCTATTCTTTATTTCTTGAATTACCCCTACTTCATCATTATCCCTTTCCACTTTGAATTGTAGCTTTCTGCTTGTATTATGTATAAGAGCCTTAGCTGTGTAGCTCTAAAATATCCCTTCAGCTCAGGTAATTCTAACCGTTCTTGTTCTGTTGGGAGGATCAGCTTATCTCACTTGACTCTTGCCCTTTTCCACTACCAGATAAAATCTTTCAACTCTTTATTACTCCTCTGCTTGATTAAATTTTATACATAGGTCAGGCATATTTTTAAGGATGAAAAACATTTTTACTGCTTGTATCTTGCTATCTGTATCCATAGACAAGAGCTTCCATTTTCTCAGTTTTGTACTATCTTTTATTTAGTCTCTTCCCACATATCCTTAGTTGCCATAGCAGAATCCTTTCTAATCCACACTCTTAAATACTTCATTTTATCACATCCTCATAAATATGGGTATTGCTGAACAAATTTATGTGTGAGTAAATAGTTTATAGCTATAGCCTTTGTTTTATCTTCATTAGTTTTATATCCCTCCGAAACAATCCTGTCTCAGAATTCTCCACAACACTGAGATGTCCTTTTCTAGTTCCATCAGGTACAAAATAATATAATTTGCAAATAAAGCCAACATTTCATAAACACCACACCAATTATATTCTTAAACTTCTGAGTCCCTTATTTTCTTTGCCAGTGGTTCTAAATTTAATGCAAAAAAAACAAAGGAGACAAAGGTCACCCCTGCCTGGTTCCTGTGTTCAGACACAACTTATCAGAGAGGAATCCTCCCACTTTGATTTTTGCTTCTGATCCCTCATATATCCTTGGAATTAACCTTATTGTATTAGGATATACAAATGATTTCATTGCCTTGCTCATAAAATCATAGTTTAGTCTTGTCTAATGCTTTCTCTGCATCAAGACCCACCAACAGCAGTGGTATTTTCTTAAATTCTACTTCCCTCTTGACATCATTGTTCTATTCACGTCTTAAAATGTTTGCTTTCCTTCTACAAAACTACATTGATCCATATCTATCAATTTTGGCTCTGTAACTTGTACATGTCTGTATGAACTTGTAGCTCACATAAGAATTTTTTTATGTTTCTTGTATAAAGATTGTAAATGTTTGAATGTAACTGGAGCTTTTCTCCCAGGCCTCCACTGAAAATGGGTTCTTTCTGACCCAGTCGGACCTTCCCGATAAGCAAATGTCAAATAAATAAATACATACATACTGTAAACAAAACCTTCCTGACCTTTATCACTTTCTTCCCTCCTAGCTTCCAAACTTCCACCAGAATGCCATCTATTGCTTGAGACTTTCCTGCAGATTGGTTATACATCACCATTTTCTTAAATCTCCTCCTTTCTTAACTGTTAATTATTGAGCTTCATCTACCTCTAACCTATTTCCATTTGTGCTTTTTCTTGATTTCCCCACTTCTCTGCTTTATATACATTTTCATCAGATTTCCAAAATATCTCTAATACCTCTACAGGATCTCTGGTTATTTTTCTTGTTATAGGCTCCCTAACTTTGGCAACAACCCTTTCTACTTATGTTGCCTAGGTCATTGGGCCAGAAGTTTTTGTGCTCTGGCGTTATTGTAAAAAGTTGTTTAAAAGCAATGTTTCTAAACATATGCATATTATCCAGGTACTCCCTTATTTTCACTGTAGCACTGTGCAATTGTGCCTCTTCTTGTTCAGTGAGATTCCTCTTATTCTTTAATACCTTTGTCAGCTCCTCTACATAATTCTTGTTTTTTTTCTTTACCAGATCTCTCTTTTTTTTTATTTCTACCTTGTTTTTAAACTGCACTTTCATTTTATTCCACTCAGAAGCTATATCTTAGGGAGTACTTACTATCTTCCATATTAACTTCCAAATAATTTCCACTACCCATTTCTTAAAGTCCTCTCTTTTCAACAGGTAGGTGAGAAACCACCATTGTCTCGTCTTTACTTCATTGCTCTGCATTTTTATCTTAGTAATTATTGGTGCATGATTGAAATAGTTATTGGATGTGTGTCAACATTCTCATTTAAATGCACATGTTCCTGTGAAATATATTTTTTGTCAAGTCTGGCCCAGTTATTGTATAGTGGGGAATAAAAATATTGAATAGCCTTGAGGGCAAAACTACCATTCAGAGAGCAAAACTATTGTCTGAGAGGTAGCCAAAAGTGCAGTCTTAATGTATCTAGACCATGCTTTAATCTAGCCATTGGAGAAAAAGCCTTCACTAGAACAACCTACCATCCAGTTAAAAACAACAAAATTCTAGAGTCCTTAAAACTCTAAATGAATCCATTTAACAGGATGCCAAGTCCACTGATTACATTCTTGAAGCCTGCAAAACACCCATTGTAAAGCCAGTCATGCAAGGGTGATCTAACCATAGACCATGGTAATTATAGATGCATTAGTTTCACTAATCTCATATGTAAAGCTATGGAGTGCATTATCTCAGACATCATTAATTTGGACATTGAAAATCTCTTAACTCTGGACCACCATCAATTTGGCTTTATCAACGGAAGTTCCTGCCTCTTTAACCTCATTAATTTCCTTGAAAAAGTAACTGAAGCAGTGGACAGTGGTAATGCAGTGCAGACAGCATATCTAAACTTGGCCAAAGCTTTTCATGCTATTCTCCATGCAGGCATTATTGACAGACCTGTAAATCTGAATATAAATCCTTATATTGCACGATAGATAGCTAACTGGTTGTCTGATGGAACCCATGTGATTAGAGTCACAGGTGCCACTTCTGAAAGCAAAAAATAAAATTACCAGTAGTGTACCACAGGGGACCCTTATAGCCACTTGAGCCCCAGCTGCTCAAATCCAAGAACCTGCAGCCATGGCCGAAGCGGTTGTTTCTGCATCTGCCCCCTTGGCTAAGCAGCTGCTCAAACTCTAAAATGAGTTCAGGGCTGAAGGTGCCACAGTAGTTCGATGCCATCAAGATCTCATTTTGACAATGGTAAGTGGGGAAGGGAAACTGGAAGGGGGCTTTAGGTTTAGGGAGCGACTGGGAGTTAGTGCTAGGTTAGGACTGGGGAGGGGGATTCTAGGTTAAGGGAGCAATTGTGAGTTGGTTTAGACTTAGGGTTATGGAGAGGAGGGGATTTTAGGTTTGGGGAGCAGTCTAAGTTGTGTTTAGGGTTAGGGTCAAGGTTCTGGGAGGGATAATTTGCTTAGTGGTAGTACATGGGAACTGGGGTAGTTGGAGTTAGGGTACTTGCCAACACGAGCGAGTGGCAGCAGAAAAGTATATTATGAGCTAATGGTATGTGATCATTTGTAGGAGACTGATACCTCAGGTCTCAGTTTTTGAGCCCTCTTGTATTTGGTATCTGTTTCATAGACCTTCAGGCCAGCACTTCTGGCCTATGGTTAACTAAGTTTGCAGGCTATTGTAAATTGGGTGTTGTTATTTGATCTTTAACTGACTCACAATTGCTCCTAAATAGGTTAGACCATGTAAACAACACAAGGGGGAAACCTAACAGAAATCCACAAATAACCAAAACAACAGGTGTGTGGAACGAAGCAGGGACCACAGAAGTAAAAAGATAAATAATTTATTAAAAATGTTGCCCAATTTCTTCTGTTCCTTATGTCATAGCCAAAGCTTACTGATTTTCTCAACAGTGCTGCACTCTCCCTAGATGTAAAAAAATTGTGGCATAATACATTTTGATAAACAAAACAGTTTTACTTATCTTTTAGGTGATGCACCCTTTAAATCAGACGATGCTGTAAGGAATCTTGGCACTGTTGTTGATAATTTATTGTCATTTGACCATCATGCATCCACAGTAGTTTTGAAAGTCATTTATTTGGCTCATTGCATTTCCAAAGGCATCTCCACTAGATATAAAGAAGTCTTAATTCTCCTTTACTCGTATCTTATCAGACCCACTATTCAATACAGTGCATCTTTTGGCATGTACTTTTCTAAACATATTACACAAGTTGAGAGACCTTAGAGATTCATACCTAAGAAGATCAGTTGTCTCAAAAATCTTAGTTATTAGGAGAGACTAGTTACCCTGTTTTTGTACTCAGCCTTTTACAGACTGCTGTGTGGAGATCTGTGTCCAGCCATTCAAGTTATGAAAGGTCCAACTTTATTTGATCTCCTTTTCCTTTGCAGAACTAACGTACCTCAAATACATGGTTAAAGAAGCTATACCTTCATCAGCAGATAAGTCAAGCACATTGGTGTGATAGATTGATATCCCAATGTATCCCTCAGCTCTGGAATAAACTTCCACTACATGTCAAGCAGAGTAGCACCCTTGTTACTTACAAAGTAAACCTAGATAATTGCATGGGTAGCTTCAAATTCTCACCCTGTCTATGTTGTTTTGCCCTTCTTGAGGCTGGAGGGAACATTTGAATAGTGTTTTTGGTTAGGTTTTTAAGGGTCTGTGGACTGATTATCTACTACTCACCTAACTTGCTTATGTGATATTGGTTAAACCACAACTCTCATTCATTACAGTATTATTGCACCTTTATCATGGACTACTGTGTTTAATACCTCTCAACAGTTGCTTCAACAAAAGTAAAACTTTGCATTGCATCTGAGTGCACACATTATCCCCTGTTTATATATACTGTTCTAATCTATTGTATATATTTACAAAGTTTGTGTTGAAATACTGCTCAGTTGTAATGTTATGTTTGCTTACATGTGCTTCTATTACTAGTTTTTTTGTTGCCTTAATTAATTTTGTACTTTTGGACCAGGTTTGTAACTGAAAAGGGTCACTATACCATCTTACTCACCCAGTATCCAAATCTTAATAAATAAATGCATTTCATAGAGGAATACTGGAAAAAGAGACAGACATTAAAAACCAGTAATATCTATACTGACCAGCTCATTCCTGGATGATAGGCGGGTTTGGCTGTAATTCCATGATGCTAGGACCCTAGGGTTGTTATAAATAATGAAGGGTTTGAAGGAGGTGTGGCAGATGTCCAAAGCAGATGCAGATCACCAAACATGTCAGACTTATCTGGTCGATTGTCATTTCTGCAGAAGTGTGTTCCATACTTTGGATGCATGCAGTGGAGAAGGATTTATGTTCAAAATTTGATCACTGTTGCAGTAGCTTAAGATATATGAGTTGTAACATGCCAAGCATGTGAGCAGGCCAGCTTATCAAAGCTAAAGAGCACCTTCTACTTGTTCTAACTTTCAGGAGCTTGGATAGTGCCAAAGTGCACTTTTTTTGCAGGCTTCATGGAATTGATGGTCAACTAGCAAACCTTCAAGACTGGACAGACCCTTTTCTGGGGGGAAACCTTGCACTATTTTATTTTTATGAGGGAAACTATTTTTTTTTCTATGAAGCTAATATTTACTTTATGTAATGCATTTTGTTTGTACTGTCATTCTGTATCAGGATTTTTTTTTACTGTAAATAATTGTGGAAAGGCATTGTGTTTAAATGTTTTTTCAAATTTTTTCTAATTTTCTTTTATATAATTTATATTTTATAGGCTGGACTTGGTACTTTTGTGGGACTGTCAGAGGGTGTGTATTTTTTTTAACCTCAAAACCTCACTTTTATCTAGCACTGAGTTTACTGACTCTTAGAGGCTCTGCTAACCATCTTTGCAACTTCCTTAATGGCTGGACCTATAAAGTAGTTACTGGTTTGCTTGGTTCTTCCTTCCCAAATCCACAAAAAGAACGGAGTTGTCAGGGAGTATTTTGTTTTGAGGCTGGTCTTATTTTTCCCTCAGCCGCCAGTGGATGAATCTGCTCTGGGCAGATATGGTTTCTGTTCATCATTTTTACCCAGTCCTCCAGGTGTAGCACCTACAGCCTTTAAGGACTGGGGTATAGACACATCCTCTGCACCTGCAGTGTTACACTCCATGGACAAGAGAAAAAAACTGTCTTTTCAGTCTGTGGGTGGGAGCAGGTAAAGGTCTACAACTGAGTTGTGAAAGGGAGTCTGAGTCCCAGGGTAGTATGCTTGCTTTGGATTGGTCCTCTTCCAAGTAGTTTCCCAGGAAAAGAAAACAAAATGTAAGAAAACTTGAGTTATCCTGCTTCTATTTCAGTGGACAGGAAAGATTTGCTGGGATTTGCATGCAAGTTAATTTCTGCTTTTTCTTTACCTGTGTCCTCATCTGGAAAGAAAAGTAAAAAAAAAAAATCCCTTCTTGTCCTGATTTTCAGTCAGAAGAGCAGGGACTGGAGAGAGAATGCTGTGCTTCAGGATTTTCTTCACGACATGAAAATTCTGATTCTCAGAAAAATGTTAAGATTTCCTTCAAGACGACCTGACCTTTCTTTTTCTGAAACTTTATCTAAAAAGAAAGATTTTTTAAGGGAGATAAGAATAAAATTCCTAGTCCCCAGCAAATTTATTATGATATGTTACAGTTGGATATTCCCGAATCTGCAGAGGTTCTTCCTGTTTTATCTGGTGTAAAAAAATGTTTTCCTGATAGTCAGCCTCATGGCATTAGGAAGTCTTCATACTCACAAGCACTTGTTTTCTATCCTCAAAGAAGACCATGCAATGATTTATCTACCCAAAACTACTTCTGCTAAACAGATTAGTAGTGCAAATCCCGTACCATCTGACAAGGATGGGAAAGTGACCTTAACATTCAGAATTTTAAACTGCCAGGTTCACATATTAAAGTTTTTATGTCTTTCTTTTCAGAGCCTGAAAAAGTTAACTGTTAACCTTCCCTCTTTTGAGGTGTAAACATTTTTGAATGACATGTATCTGCTTCTCGAGTAATTAAACGTGCCTTGAAGTGTTCTTATGATGCTGATACTTTTTCAAGGTCGGTTGCTTCTGGGTCTTTAATGAGAAGATTTGCTTAGTTATGTTTGCAAAATCTTACCGAAGATGTTAAAACTGAAATTTTAAATTCTCACCTGGAAAAGGAAATTCTTTTTGGCCCTTCTGCAGGTGGGGTGCTTAAGAGATTTGTTAAGAGGGTAACTTGATTCAAGAGGTGACTCATATAGTCCAACCTTCCTTTTCTAATGCTAATAAAATGATGTTCATCATATTGATTAATGCTACATTAGCCTTAGGTATATAGTCATATCCTGCATAGGATATAACAGATGGGCAGTTTCCAAAGCTTCATGGCACCTTCCATGCGCCCAAATAATCAGTCAGCTTGAGCTGAACTGACAAAAATAACAGGTTTGGGCACCAAGCCCTTCAGAGCTTTCCTGCTGCTGAAGAGTTTAATCCTGTGAGGCTTTTGAGGATCTGCAGCCAGCTTGTGCTGTGTCTTTGCTAGGCAGCTAAATTACATTTAGTAGAAAAACCTTCCATTTTATTTATTTATTTAGTTTTTTTTTGTTTAATAACACTTTCTTATAGGTTCATAGGTAGGTACTAGGCTATTGGCCCAAGGGCCTAAGTAAGCCCAGCCAACAAGGTTCCCTGGCTTACGCCACCCAAGAAAGTTATTTTCCTGTGCCCCTGTTGAGCAGAGCCACAGAAGTGATCCCCGGGGTGTATTTCCTATTTCCCATCCACACATCAAGATTTTTCTTGAAGAGAGCTAATGAGTAACTTTGCTTGGCATAGATGGGTAGCTTGTTCCAGAGTATGGGAAGTTTCTGGGACAGGAATCTATCCCTCCAGCATGTCCTGTTTATTGTGGTGACAAGGTTTAGGTCCCTAGAGTGTGTAGCTTGGAGGGATTGGGATTTCTTTAGGTGCAACATGTCCAGCAGCTTTGGGTTTGACATAGCTTTATATGTTAGGCAGAGATCACCTCGGAGTAGGCAATATGCTATGGAGTAAAGCTGGAGTTTTTTGAGACAGTCAGTGTAGGGCATTTGTTTAAGGCCAGTAATCCTCTTTGTGAGGTACTTCTGTGGCCTTTCCAGCTGCTGCAGATGTGAGATGCATTCCAAAAGGGGCATTGTACTCTATAATGGGTCTAATGAGTTTGTTCAGGAATGCTATTTTACAACTAGGAGTTTGTGTTTTAACAGATGGTCACAACACTGTACTGTACTTTTAAATGAGAGCTGTCTTTTTTTTTCCCTTCAGTTTCAAAGTTGTTTAAAGTGATTGAGAGTCATTTTTTCTGTAGCAAAATAGTATTTATTTTACTTTTTTGGGCTGGCAGAGTGTTTTAAAGTGATTTTTATTATGGTTTTATGTGAAAAAACTGACTTTTAAAGATTTAAGATTTTCTGGCTTTCGCTGCTTGTTTTTCCTGGGAAAGAAGCACCAGTTTTTGTTGATCTTTGTTCCAGTCACAAAAAGAAAAAGTTATTCAAACAGCCTTTGCCAGTACAGGAGGTTAATAATTTGCTTCAGTTGCAGATGGGTGACTCTGCTGTGGCCATTAGTTGTGCCTCAGACCTCTCATCTTTTACCCTTGATCCCTCTGGGTGTAGCACCTAAAACCACTATCGACCATTGGTTAGTTACATCCTCTGCAGCTGTTGGGGTCCCCTGAGAAAGGGAGAGACACTCTTCTTGGTCCTAGGAGAGGGAAAAGGAAAGCTTTGCTTTTTTGTCAGAATGTTGTGGCAATCCCTGGGGAAACTGCTGCTGCCATTAATAACTCTGTTGCACCCATTTTTCCTGTCAAAAAGAAACAGAAAACTAAACATGTTCCTACCCCTCTGCGATTTCTTTAGATAGGAGTATTTTACTGAGTCTGGCTCAGGGTTTAATTCAGGCTATTAATCCTTCTTACAAAGTAGTTTATAGTAAAAGAAAGAGGAGTACCTCTTTTCCTGAAGGCATTCAAAATTCTGAATCTGGACAAGAAGAGGAAGGGACAGATAGAGGGTTTTCTCCTCAGTTTTTTATTCAGATTCATAGAAGAGCTTAATTTCTGATTCTGTGTCTGTGTGTGTGTGTGTGTGTGTGGGGGAGGGGGGGGTCTTCTCTGAGACTATTTCCAGAATGTACCAGTGTTTTGAACTGGAGAATGCTTTTTAGTTTTTTAGTCTCTCAGAAAATACTGTAAGCTTTTATAGAAGGAATTTCCAGAATTTTCACTTATTCCTCCATTACTGTCTGTTTTGGAGGATGTGTGTATTATTGTCTGTAATTTTCTTAATTGTCAGCCAGCTACCCTTGAAGCGGCATATAATATGTATAAAGTTCCTCAGTCTTTCAAGTTTGTGTACACTCTTCCCAAACTTGACCTATATCTTTAGTTAGTCCTATTGCTGCTAAACTTTGATTTTTCAGAATTTCAAACTGTCAGGTTCATATGTTAAAGTGTGCTCTAATTGTGAAAGTGTGAAGAATGTTTGGTGTGCAGTTTCTTCTTGTGAAGAAAAATCTGCTTTAAATAATTTAGTTGCTTCTGTTGTAGAAGTTACTACTCATTGTTTACAGAGTGTGTATAACTTAGTACGTCTTTCAGGGCTGTTGACCACTAATACTCTTTTGAGGAGGTTTGTCTTGCTGTGTTCTCAGAATGAAATTTTAAATTCTCCTTCGGGAAGAGATTTAGCTGCTGCAGAGGTGATCCAACAGGGTGATGAAAGGGATAAGCTGATACAGGGAATCTCTTAAGATTTTTCAGCCCTCCTTTTCCAAATGATTCTCTAAGCCTTTATGCAGCCCCATTTCCCTTCCAGAAAGTTAAAATCTTCACTTTTCTGTTTATTAACTGACACTTTCAGACAAAGGGTTTTGAAGATCATTCATCAAGGTTGCATAAAGCAGTGGTAGGTAAATCCTCCTTTCCCAAGGGGTAATCTCTCATCTAGCAGACCAAATTATCTTATTTCCACCTGTCCTTCATCATGTGATGTCCCAGGCTGTGATAGAACTAGTTCCTCCTTCCCAGATAGGGAAGGGTTTTTATTCAAGGATGTTTTTAATACCAAAGAAAGAAACTTCTTGAAGACCAATTCTGGATCTTTCATTCCAAAACTTGTTTTGTGATCGTGTCTGAATTCATAATTATGTCACTTCACAACCTGTTACCTCTTCTTTCTCATTCCAGTTTCCTGTTAACACTAGACTTAAATATGCTTATCATTGTATCCCTATCATAGCTCTCAACCTCCTAGCTCCAAAATGAGTAACACTGGTCTTCATAATGTGGAACAAATGGGCAAAATGTGGAAAAAACACTCTTGGCTTACTAACAACTTCAACCAGGAAGGTCATAGGATGATTAAAATATGCTGCTTTTACTTATAAATATGATCTTTTAATGAATTAATATGATTCATTTATACTTACCATGACTATCAGTTAAAAAAAGCTAAACGATTGTGTGACAAACCTTTTCAATGTGGAACTTTGAAGAACTTGAACTTTTTAAGAACCCAAATGAGGTACATTCCTCGTAATGAGGTATACTTGAGAGGTATGATCCCTATTCATCCTGACATCAGGTATTTCTTAAGGTTTTATGTGTCTGGTTCACACTGTCATTTCTCTACTTTACCCTTTGGACTATTCACTGCACCAAGAGTTTTCACAAAGTGTCTAGCTCCAGTTATAGCTACAGAATATCCACATTTTTCTATGTTTAGATGATTTGCTTATCTTTGCAGTCTTTTTTAAAGTGTCAGGAAGTGTCTCACCTGGGTGAGAGATATCTTAGACAAGCTGTGTTTCCAAGAAAACATTCAAAAGTCATTTTGACTCCTTCACACAGGATTGTGTTCCAGGGGAGTCATCTAGGCACCTCAGTTCAAAGAGCTTTTCTTCCACTGGAAAAACAATAGATCTGTATCTAGATCTGTTTTTAATGTTTTCCCTTTCGTACTTCTGTCACTGTGAATGAATACCTCAGGATTGTGGGTCTCTTGGCATCTATGATTCTCATGATACCACTGGCAAGACTCCACAAGAAAGATACAATGGTATTTTTGGTCTCTTTGGTCCCGTCATCCCCATCCTTTGTTTTTTCAAATCTCAGTGCTGGGGTTTGTCAGATGAGAAATCACTTGGTGGAAATAACAAATAATCCTTAAATCCTGGTCTCCCCTCCACCCTCCCTGTTTCAAAGCAGTCATTCACCACATATCCCTCGGACTTTGCTTAGGTAGCAGTTTCAGGAGGGATAAAAGTGAAAGGTGTATGGAACACCAAGCACATATGCAACAGAGATGCTTGTCCTGATTAAGACACTCAATTCACTGAATCGTCTTTGGTCCCAGGCAATACCACACTCATGCCATACATCATCAAGCAAGTGGGACCAGGTCGTCCCCCTTAGCAGAGTAGCCATGTTAGCTTGGGAAATAGTTTCACAGCACAGTCTCACTCTACAAACATTCTACATTCCACCACAGCAACATTGTGTGGTAGACAGGCTGAGCAGGACAAGGGCAGACCTTCATGAATGGAAACTAGACCAGAGTTTTTTCCAAGATTTTATCCATCTATGGGGAGTTCCTCAAGCAGACATATTTGCCTCTTGTCTAAACAACCAGCTGGCAAGATTCTACACCAAGACTCCTTGTTAGAAGGCCTGGAAGATGGATGCCTTTTTTTCCTTGGATAGGAATGTTCCTGTATAATTTTCCACCCTTTCCATTGATCTCTATGGTACTTCTGAAGATTCAGAAGGAATCTCCCAAGATCATTGTGGTGTCTCCCTTCTGGCCCAAGCAACCATGGCTCTCCCTTCTTTTGGAAATGGTCAGGGGCAATTACCACAACCTTCCTCACAGACTGGAAAACAGACTCACACGAAAACAGTATTTTTGATACACCCCAGCCCCAGTCAGCTTCAGCTGACTTATTGGAATATGGTCTTAATTCACTTTAGACATTTGTTTAATGAGGACGTGCAGCAGGCACTAACAGAGGTAAAAAAAGCCTGCTATTAGCAAATCATGTATTAGTAAATGGGAAAGGTTTTCTTGTTGGTGTCAACAAAACAATTATCACCCATTCAGGGCTAGCTTTTCTCTGGTTGTACAATATTTGTGTGAATTACTATCCTATGGCCTTTCTTATTGCTCCATTAAGGGTCATGTATTGGCCATTTCAACATGTATGCACATGGATCATCCACTTTCAATATGTTCTCATGTCAAAAATTTGAAAGTAGTTTTGCATAAGAGGCCTCCAAGAAAATTGGTGACCCTTCCATGGGATTTTAATTTTGTGTTGAGGAAGCTAACATTTGTTCCATTTGAACACGCTAACCTGGATGACTTGAAGTTCTTAACATGGAAAACAGTTTTACTGATTGTTCTGACTTTTGCAAGAATGGTATCTGAGTTGCAAGCTCTAATGATGAGTCAACCCTATCTCATTTTCCACAGAGACAGGGTTTCTTTTAGAACTAATCCTTCTTTTATGCCTTAAGTGGTATCAGAGTTTACTTTAAACCAAACTATCTGTCTCCCGGTTTTCTTTCCTGAACCTAAAATGAAGGAGAAAGGATACTCGATACCTTGGATGTCCACACACAATCAAGGTACTACTTGACAGAACTAACTCTTTTACGTCTTTGGTCAATTGTTCATTTCTTGTGAAGATAAAGAGAAGGGACAACCTAGGTTAAAAAAGACAATATCCAAATTGTTGTCTAAGGTTGTTACCTTTTGTTATATTCACCATAACAAAACTATTTCAAGCAGGGTCAAGGCCTACTCTACCAAGGCCTTAGCTTCATCTATGGCTTTTTGGAAAGGTTTGAACTCTAGAAGTATTCTAGAATCTGCAACTTGGTCCTGTCTACATACTTTTACAAAACATTGTAAGCTTGATTCCTTCTCTAGGTCTAGATCAGGCTTTGCTAAGACCATTCTCCAGGGTCTCCTGGAGTCTTCCCCTTCCACTTCCCAAATGTGGTACGCTAGGGTTAATATACCTGTATAGCTAAGGTAGTAATCAATATGACAGAAATAGTACAGTTGTGTAAGTAAACTTACCATAACAGCAGATGCTCACATGATCGTCGCTGCAGTAGCCACTCCCTCCATCCATCCACCCCCTTGTGTTTTGGTGTGTTGTTTATGCCGGGGTGTGGACATTTATTTCTCGTTATTCCCAGCATTGTCTTCTCAGGGTCAGATTCCCTCTTTCTGTTGGCATGAAAGCTCTGAAGTGCTTGGTGGCCAAACCTGTCTTTTAGTCAGCTCAACTCAAGCTGACTGACAGTTTGGGTGTATGGAAGATGCCCTGAAGCTTTTGAAGCTGGCCAGCTGTTATATCCTATGCAGTATATAACCCACATAGCTAAGACTACTACAGCAGTGAGCATTCGAACATCTACTGTTGTGGTAAGTTGACTTATACAGCTGTACTTTCCTTCCACCTCAGCACCGTTTTTCAAAAAGTAATCAAGCCACAAGATGCCAACAAACAAGATTTTTAAAAGCAATGGCAAGGAGGGTCCATAAAGAAAGGAAAGCCTCTCAAAGTCAAGGACAGTCCAGGAAGTCAGAATTAATATTTGCCTCTTCATGCAACCCCCCCATATGCTCACATTGGTGAGATCTCTCTCCCTCAGTGAGTCTACACCTTCCTTTGTGCCACCAGATTATTTCAGGTAAGTGGGCTCAGAAAGTCATTTAACAGGGGTACACTTGACAATAGTAGTCCCTCCATCTTTTCCAGGGATTCCTTCTTGCCCAGTAAGCGACGTATACATTTCCTTCATTTCTGGAACAAATGTTATCTTAGGGGAGTCATAGAACCACTGCCTGCCTGCCAGATGGGAAACAAGTTCTATTCAGGAAGTTTTCCACTGCCAAAGAAATAAGGGACTTGAAAAACTGCACTAGACTTCTCCTTTCTCAATTTTTTTTCTAAGCCCCAGTTTTCAAATTTTTAGCCCTTTAGATCCTGTTACCTCTTGTCTCTTTGCTAACCTTCATGAAAAAGCTAGATGTAAAATATACCTACCATTCCATTGGCAAACATTTCAAATATTTCTTGAGATCGTCTGTATCTGGTTTACCTTTTGGACTGTCTACTGCTCCAAGGGTATTCACAAAGTGTCTGGCTCTAGTAATTTCTTATTGTAGATGTGACTCCCGTGCACTGGACCAGTAATCAAGGAGCCTCAATCCTCACCACTAGCACCACTGAGGGGGCGTGCTCATTGGGGGATAATAAATACACACACAGTAAAGAACAGCTTCCCTCAAGAGCGCACAGCAGAGATCACAGTCAGTCTGGGGCTGGTTTCTCCCTTTCTCTCCAGATTCTCAATAAGACTCCCCACTGGCACAGCTATAGTGTCCAGATCTCAGTCTAGTGGTCAAGCTAAAACCTCCAGCACCCTCTGTCCAACCATTGCTTCGTGTCACTGCCCATGTAACTGACGCACACACACACACACAAAGATTTGATTTAGATACAGACACTCCTGGGGAAGACTGGCACAGGTTCTCCACCTGTGCCCCCTTTCTGCCAGACTATAAGGTAGTACTGACTGCCACCAACCACTAATATCAGCTACTATGAGATCCTTCCCAAATGGCAACCAGTTTCACTGTGTAATATTGCTGTTATCCAAATAGTAAGTGTGACTGAGCAGCAAGACTATTGGAGCGGCTTGGACAGTATCACCAAATACATGCAAGTACTCTGGAGCTTATATTATCTCTACACAAAACAGCCACAGTTGAAAGGTTTAAATATATTTAATAATAAATAATAAAAATAAAAGACAAATCTCATCAATTCAACATACTGCTAATACAAACCTTGCACCTTCTGCATGGGAGGCACACACCTTAACCATTACACCATCTAGTCTCTCTGTCAAGAGTTCATAAATCACAGGAACTTTAAAACAATATTGTAGGATAGTCTAACATAAATATAAAAAAACAGCTAGACTAATCTGTCTAAATTCCTGTCTAACTCTAAGAGAAACTATGTCCTAAATAACTTTACTTACAAGGCAGATTGCTGGTGAGTTGTTGTCAGCTTCAGACAAAATCCAAAATGCTCAATCTTTCTCTCTGAGAAAGTCTTAAATTGATAATACCCAGTACTGCTGACTCATTTCACATTACATCACGTTTATCACTTCTCGTTTAGTTCCCAGACTAACAGAAACTCAAAATTTACATTTCTTTGTAAGCTGCACCTAGACAGGAAGCCACAGCAAGAAAAGACACGTTTACATGTAAAATCTAGTAATTATCTCTGTCTTAATAACAATAGAAAGAATTTGCTATCCCAGACATCCTGTCTCCGAGCTTGAGATCAAACACAGTTGTAATTCTTTACTTAACAGCTTTCCTCCAGCAGGGGGGGTACTGTGGTTACATTTTTGAAGTTCAGCATATAACACCGTTTTCTTACATTTAGATTTCTTACATTTGTAAAAACAAGCCTGTGGATTACATTAATATATACAATGACATAGAATTATTTACAAATTTCTATCTAGCTAGGCTGGCAGCCTTCACATATCTCCCCCCACCCCTGGAGAACTCAAGCTAGTTTTCCAAATGACCCTTGAGAAACTTTGCTTGAGGGGTTTGAGTCCATCTGGATATATCTTACCCCATTCCCTGTCTTGAGAGCCCATCTGAATTGGCTTTGCTAACCCCACTGCGGTGCTACACTGACATATATGCTTGCAACCCTAGGCTCCATCTTCGCAACCTGGCATTTTGCTGGCTGGCTCGCTGTAACCATGTTAGGGGATTGTGATCTGTAACTACAGTGAATTTCCTTCCATACAGATAAGGCTGAAGTTTCTGCAGTGCCCACACTATGGCTAGACATTCCTTTTCTACAGCTGCATAGCATTCCTCCCTGGTTTAGAGCCTATGACTGAGATAAACCACTGGGTGTTCTTCTCCCTCTGAAGAAATCTGGCTAAGTACAGCCCCCACCCCATGGTTCAAAGCATCCACCTGCATAACAAATTATTTGCTGTAATCTGGACTGGCTAACACAGGGGGTTCTCCCAAAGCTTTTTTAAGCTTCTGAAATGCCTGCTAACATGCTGGGGTCCACACTACCTTATCTGGCCTGTTTTCCGTTGTCAGGACTGTGAGGGGAGCAACTATGGTACTGTAACTGGGGACAAACTTTCTCTAGTACCCTGCTGTCCCTAAGAATGTCCTCACCTGCTTTTTGGTAACAGGTGCAGGCCATGCCTGAATGGCTTCCACTTTGGCAGGTTCTGGCCTGATCTTACCACTCCCCACTCTATGTCCCAGGTAAGAGACCTCTGCCATACCCACCTGACATTTGCTTGGCTTAATGGCCAACCCTGCCCTCTGTAGTCTGCCCAGCACCTCCCTGACATGTTGAAGGTGCTCTTGCCAGCAATGGCTGTAGATGACAATATCATCTAGATAAACAAGGGCAAACCCTCTTGCTCCTGCTAGGATATGATCTACCAGCCATTGGAAAGTTGCTGGGGCATTTTCATCCCAAAGGGCATCTTTGTGAACTCATACAAGCCAAAAGGAGTCACATAGGCTGACCTCTCTCTAGCACTGGGAATCAAGGGCACCTGCCAGTAACCCTTGGTAAGATCAATGATGGTAAGATACTTAGCTCCACCCAGCTGCTCTTGGGCTTCATCTGTCCTAGGCATTGGGTAAGCATCTGACTCTTGTGTGATTATTTAATTTCCTGTAGTCCACACAGAACCTGATGCTGCCATCCTTCTTTGGCACCAGCACCACTGGGGAGACCCAGGGAACTCTTGAATTACCCCTAGTTCCAACATTTCCTATATCTCCTCCCTCAGAGTCTGTTTGACTCTCTCAGGTACCCTATAAGGGGACCGCCTAATAGGCCTTTGGGGTTCTGTATCCACCTGGTGTTGCACCAGGTCGGTGCACCCTGGTTTTCCAGTGAATATGTCCCCAAACTCCTGTAACACTGCTCGGATTTCTTGAGCTTGGGTAGGAGATAGCTGCTGGGGCATATCTACCCCTTCCACTGAGGTGTCAGTCTGAGCCTCACTGAGGAGATCAATCACCAGATCTCCCTCAGACTCCTCCTGCAATCCACTGCCAATACTCAGCACAAGGGCCTCGTTATCATGGTAAGGTTTCATCATGTTAACATGGTACAATTTGTGCTCCTGCCTAGCAGTTCCACCATGTAGTTAACATCACTGACCTTCCTTACCACCTTGTAGGGTCCCTTCCAAGTTGCTTGCAGCTTGTTGTGTCTGACAGGAATGAGAACCATTACCTGCTGCCCTACAGCATACTGTCTAGCTCAAGCATTCCTGTCATACCAGACCTTTTTCTGTTGTTGGGCTTCTGCCAGGTTTTCCTGGGCCAAGCCCATGAGTTTCCTGAGCCTTGTCCTGAGGTTTAGGACATATGCCACAACAGACTCCTTGTGAGATTCACACTTACCCTCCAACTCACCATGAATTAAATATAGAGGTCCCCCTTACCCTATGCCCATACAACAACTCAAAGGGTAAAAAAACTGTGGATTCCTGGGGAACCTCTCTGTAAGCAAACAACAGATGGGGCAAATATTTGTCCCACTCCCTCTTCAACTGGTCTGCAAATGCCCTTAGCATGGACTTGAGTGTAGAGTTTAACCTCACAACAAGACCATTAGTCTGGGGATGGTACAGGGTGGTCTTTAGGTGCTTCATCCCACAGTACTTCCACAGACAAGCCAGCAGGTCTGACATGAAGTTGGCACCTCTGTCAGACAGTATTTTTTGTGGGAGACCTACCCTGCTGAAAATCTTTAACAAAGCATTTGCCACCTTTTCTGCCTCAATGGAAGACAAAGCCAGTGCCTCAGGGTATCTTGTAGCATAATCTGCTACCACTAGGATATACTTTTTCCCTGTGGAACTTGGGGTACTCAGAGGCCCCACAATGTCCATAGCTACCCTCTGAAATGGCTCCTCAATGACAGGCAAAGGCATCAAAGGAGCTCTCACCTTGTCTCCTGCCTTGCCTACCTTTTGGCACTGCTCACAGGTACTGCAGTACCCTGTTACATCTCTGGAAATTCCAGGCCAGTAGACGTTCTGCATAATAGGTCTCTTTGTACATTTTATGCCCATATGACCTGCAAAGGGAATATCATGGGCTATGGATAGAAGCGCCAGATGGTAGACTCTAGGCACTACCAACTGCTGTATTCTCTCACCTTCTAGCCCTCCCTCAAGGGTCCACTCTCTATGTAGTAACCCTTTGTCCCAGTATACAGAATCCCCCTTCCCTTGAGAATCAGACGCCTCACTAGCTACCTCCCTCAGGCCTTGTAATGTAGGGTCTGAGAGATGAGCCTGTCTCAACTCTCTCTTTGTAACCCTTCCCAGCTCCCCTTCCACAGGAAGTCTGGCATCCTTTGACAGTTGTACCTCACTGTCAGCCTGGGTACTACTACTCACCTCTGCCCTTGCAGTCACTCTGTCCAAGGGACCATCAGTACCCACAAGCAGCTGTGGCTCACCTCCAGTCTCACTGGTGCAGAGTAGCTTTCTCCCTGATGTAACCACCTCACCAGTCCTAGCTGCAAGTATGCGGTCTGACTGGGTCTCCTCCAGGCTGCCAGACCCACATGCTTGTCTTCAAGCCTGACTGCATGTAACTGCATAAGCACATAATACTGCATTAGCAAAATCATTCCCTATCATTACATTGGTAGGGATATCCTCAAACACACGTACTTGGTGGCTTTCTTTTCCACCCTCCCAGTCAAGGTAAACCCTAGCCAAAAGTATTTGGAATGGGTTCCTCCTAAAGCTGTGACTGGAGTAGACTGCCCAGGCAAGTAGTGCTCCTCTGTAACCATTGCAGGCTTCACAATGGTTTTGCCAGGGCTGTCTCTCTCTTAGCAATGGCCTCTTTACCATTTACTGTGATAGGATGCAACCTCTTGTGGTAGTTTGGTACCCTTGTTGTGTCAAGACAACCTACTGTTGGCATTTTGTCCTTCACACTTACTGGCTCCCTCACCTTTTGTTCCCCACCTTGCCTCCATGTTCATCTATATGCCACATGGCCCCACTGGTTGTATTCAAAATTTAACCCTAGGTCCTGGACATGTACCTGGACTAGTGGCTTCCCCTGCCACTGTCAGATTCTGTTGGGGCAGTCTGGGCTGCCCACCATGGGTTCCTTTAGACCCATGAGCAGCACTGGCTGTCCTTATCCTATGCAGTGATGCCCTGCTTGCTAGGTATAGGTCTCCCTACTTCCCCAACTCATCTGAAGTAGTACATTGTCTATCAGGTAACCAGATCCTCATGTCCTCAGGCAAAGTGCTAAGGGCTTGTTCTCCCACCAAAAGGTCTGCCAGCCCTTCAAAAGTGGTGACATGACATCCACTCACCCACCTATAAAAATAAGTGCTTAGTTCAGCAACATATTCACACACGCTTTCATCTGCCTTGCGTCTATGGTCACAAAACATTTTCCTATAAGCTTCAGTTGTTAGCTTAAAGAATTCTAGCAAACAATTCTTAACAGAAGTATAATTAAAAAATTCACAATCAGTTACAGCTTTATCATGGAGCAAGGAGGCCAGGAACCGTACCCAGAGCCTTTGGTCATCAACATACTGTTTATGCACCCTCTCAAACATATGTATGAAACTATCAAAATTATCCCCCTCTGTAAACTGCGGAAGAAATTTACTGGCCTTTTGTGCTTCTGGAGTCCGGTTACTCCCTTCCCCATTACCTCCATGACTCTGGAAAAGAGTTAGCATCTCCTTTTCATGTTGCCTCTGCCTCAGCTTCTCCTCAGCTTCCAGGCATAGCAGTTTCTCATTCTTCTCAGTCTCTCTGCTGCTTCTGTTTCCAAATGCCTGGCCTCCAACTCAAGTCTCTCTAACTCCAGATGGATTTTTAAGTCCTCTGCAGAAAGGTTGAGCTGTCCATTCTCTGAGTGTTGTACATCTCCATGGCCAGTCTGATCATCCTCCTGGTTGCTATTCCCTGATGCAGCTGTGACCAAAGCTGCAATCGTGTCTGCTTTAGTTAGGTTGGCATGCACCAGTCCTTTAGCCTGACACATCTCAGCCAACTGACTCCTTGTCAGCCTGCCATACTCCTCTGCTGACATGCTTGCTTGCTCTCCCTGACTAACTAAGCTAACAAAAGAAATAAAACAGTTGTATTCTTAACTCTGAATGTTCACTGCATGGCTGATTTAGAGTACAAAAACACCTTCAGTGATCATTGTACACAAGCTACAGGAATTCACTATCCACATCACTACAAGCCAATTGATATGTGATGAGGCTAGCTCACCACTATCAAACATTTAATATTTGATGTGGATATCCCACCACTGCCAGACAATTAATATGTGATGCCCATGCACTGGCTTATTAATCAAGGAGTCTCAATCCTCACCACTAGCACCAGTGAGGGGCATGCACATTGGGGGGATAACAAGTACACACACATTAAAGTACAATTTCCCTTAAGAGCACACAGAGATCATAGTTAGTCTGGGGCTGGTTTCTCCCTTTCTCTCCAGATCCCAGATAAGACTCCCCACTGGCACAATTATAGGGTCCAGATCTCAGCCTAGTGGTCAAGCTAAAACCTCCAGCACCCTCTCTGTCCAACCAGTGCTTTGTGTCCCTACCCAAATAGCTGACACACACACACACACACACACACACACACACACACACACACACACACACACACACACACACACACACACACACACACACACACACACACACACACACACACACACACACACACACACATAGTTTAAGATTTGATTTAGATACAGACACACAGACACTCCTGGGGAAGGTTGGCACAGGTTCCCCAGCTGTGCCCCATTAGTAGACTTCAAGAAATTCACATATTTCCACATGTGAATGATTGTCTTATATTTGTAGACTCTTTCTCCATTTGCCAAGAGTCCTTAACCAGTGCTCTGATGTTGTTAATCTTCATTGATTCTTGACTGATGGGTTACGGTTCCGATACTCAAAACCAATATAGCCCTTATATACCTCGCGCCAGCCAAAAAACTCTTGAGCTAAAGGTCTACCCACAATGCCCCTGTCTACATTACCCCAGATCTCATTTGCCACACTTATAGAAAGATACGTCAGCCAGATTTGCTTTCGCAGCCAAGTGAATTTTTTCATATACAACTAAATTCTTTGAATAATGTAATCATTTTTTTTTAAATATTGTTCTTTCTAACTCTCTCATATTTCTGAACTTGGTCTATCCTTTTGTTAGAGTAACTACTCACCCTTTCCTTATACCACTTAGTGTTCTGGCCTACCATAGCTGGTTGTTTTTACTTCCCTATTTTCTCTCTTACTGACAGGTGATCTTTCCTACCATTGTTGTTATAGTGTGTTTACTTCTGCTTTTTCTGTCCTATTTTTTTCTTAAAAAATGGCAGATAAATCTAAATTGACAATGACTGGATTTAAACAATGACAGGAATATGCCAAACTCTGACAGACATGAAAAATGTGTCTATTGTTTAGGTGCTCTGCATCCTGACCTTGAGTGTTCCATCTGCTAGGGCTTTAGTACCAGAACCCTGGTAGAATGTAAAAATAAACTTATTCTCAAAGGGCTTCTAAAGGCATCCTTTGAAGAAGCCTTGTCCAAGGCAGACCAGTCTCCTTAGGCCTCTGGTTCAAAATTCAGTTGTTTGGTGCCAACATCTCCACTGATGTTGGGACCGAAAAAGCATAAGAACCATTTTGTTGGATCTTCTATGGAACTGAGATTCAAGGTTCCAAAAACATTGCGAAGTACTGAGTCCTCGGCACCGACAACTCTTGCAGTGCCGTCTGTCCCTATTACAGTACCGGTACCGACAATGACTCCAGCACAGACTATAACCTCAACACCAACAACTTCTTCGACACTGGCATCTTTAGTTACTATACTGGCAACAACATCCGTCATGGCACCACAGCCTGTAACCCTATCCCCAGTGCCAAAAACTAAAACTTTGCTTACCCCGAGACACGATATTCCCCCACCATCGACCCCTTTCTGGGTCAACTGCCAAACCCATTTTTAGAAAAGCCTGATTTCCCCCTCCAGATTGTCTGTTTGCTCCACCAAGAGTCTCTCTGAATTTAATGTTGTGAGGTTGGTGGACCAGCTTCTGATGGTTAGGGGTCTTCCTCCTCCGTCTCAGCCCCGTCTCCCTCCTGGAGCCGGGGAATTTTCTCCCTGTACACCTACATAAATTCATCCTCAGACCTCCACAGAGGTTTGTAGACCTGCCGACTTCATCAACACAAGCTCCAGTCATCTCCGCACTGACAACCCTTTTGTCTTCGGTGGAGATGGCAGCATTGACTCCCTCAGTGCAATCGGAACCGATGGGTCCCTTGGATTGATCTTCCTCCGTCATGTCCAGAGGGCTTGAGTCGTCTCCTGTTTTTTATTCAGAGCCAACCTTACCACTTTGGTCAGCGCTGGTTGTGGGTCCTTCCTCAGCTCAGGTCTTGGAGGTGGGTCTCTCAGGGCGGGGAGTGACCCTGGTTCTGAGTTTGTTTCTCTTGATTCCAGGCTCCCATCCCTCCTTAGGGGGCCTGATTTCCATGCCAAGGAGAGAGCCTTAGCCACAACTTCTTCTCAGGTGGCTATTGTGTTACCGGAGTCTAACCCTTTGATCCCTACCTTTCCAGAGCTTTCACCAACCTCATTGCCCAGACAATGAGCTCCAAGGTCACAAGAATTATTGTCCAAAGACCACCCCTCTTCCAAGTCCTCTTCAGACATTCCCATTGAGGAACCCCCTCAGAAGAGACTGTGTAAGAGGAAACACTTAGACTATTGTGAGGACTCTGTCACCGAAGACATGGATTTTCACCCCCAGAAGATGTCTCCTTTAGAGACATCCAAGAACTCATAAAACAGAGGGGTAACTGGAAGTCCAAACACCCTTCCTCTGAGGAATCTGTGTACTTGCAGGCTGTTGGAGCTTGCTCATCTACTTCTTGGGTGACACCTCCCACTGATGATCTTATTAAGCTGATCACTCTGCGGGATTGGAAGGCTCCTGATTTGATACAACCAGTCCCCCGGTGACCAGATAGGATACTGTCAGGACCCTGAGGAACACCAATATTGGGCAAAAGGGCTAGCAGTAGATGCCATGGTGGTAGCTGCTACCACTAAGAAGGAACTTGCTGAGGAAAGTTCCACTGTTCATCCCCCTAACAGAGAGTCCAGGAGTGATGGAAAGATTTGGGAGGCGGGTCTATGCATCATCAACCTTTACTATTAGATCTTTGAACTTTATGGGACATTTTACTAGGCTCCAAAGGGATCTAATCAAGGAGCTTTCAGATACCCTGGCTGGAGCTGTGAGTGAGAAGGTCCAGGAAAAAGTGGCCTCCCAGCTAGCTACCCTAGAGTCTGTATCTAATTCATCCATGTGGTTCATTGCACTTGCAGCCAAAGGGGCAACCAGGACAGTTGGAACAGGTGTTTCTATTTGACGACACACTTGGATGCACCTGTGTGAGTTTGCAGAGTCATTCAAGTCTTCTTTCATCAATGCTCCTTTTGACGGATCACCTTTGTTCGGTCCCAAGGTTAAGGAAACTATCCAGGTGTGAGAAAGATGGAAAGACTCTGTTGCTGTTGAAATACATTTTTCTGCTCCTCAATGAGCCTACTCCTGGAATCAGAGGAGTGGGCTGATGTGGTTCAAAAAGTCCCAGAAGCATTTCCTGGACACACATGGCACGGACTCTCCTCAGGGTAGAGGAGGGAGTTCAAATGGAAGACGCCATCCTAGAAGGAGAGGTGGCACACAGAACCAGGGTTCCAGGGAGTCTTTCTCTGGCCAACCCTATCAGCAGTCCTGAAGGGATGCCCAATTGTTTACCTCTGGAAGCAATTGGGGGAAGATTTCCTTTGCACCCAACAGCCTGGCGACTTATAACTACAGATACTTGGGTGTTAAGAATAAATTCCAGAGGGGCGTGGCCAAGGATGAACACAGGATAGCAGCAGATTTCTTCAGCTCCACCAATTTCATTACATTGACAGGAATTAATTACTTAAAAAATTAATTCTTGAAGTAATTTTCTTTCTAAATATGTTTGTTTTATATAGTTCTTGAACTATATCTAAAAAAGAAAGGAAATCTTAATAATATTCCTGTCAGAAATTACTTTGGAAATTTTCCTGTCAGTTTATCAGTCTGAAATGAGTTCCAGTAAGACAAATTCTCAAGACTCCAGCATCAAGAAAGAACTTCAGTCTCTGATAATTATAGTCCAGCAACTTACTGCTAAGATGGATAAAATGGATACTAAAATAGACACTTTCAAGAAAAAACTACAAAACAAATAGACTTGTTACATATAGACCTGCAACAACAGAAGATCCAGATGACAGGCATAGAAGAAGCTGTGAATGACATGGAAAATAAAATACAAGAACAGGAAATCAACATTGAGTTTCTGCTGAAACAAAATACACATTTACAAACAAAGCTGGATGACCTGGAAAATAGATCTAGGCGCAATAACATTAGGATTTTTGGACTGCCAGAAAATATTGAAGGTAACAATATTACTTCTTTTTAACAACATGGCTCCCTAAAACTTTAGATTTACCAGAAGCATTCTCTTTTGGTATCGAAGAGCACATAGATCTATAGCTAATACTAATTCTAACAAAACTATCCTAGATCAGTTATAGTTAGATTTCTATCATCTTTTGATAAAGAGATGGTTCTTAAATCTGCTTGGGCTAAAGCTCCTGTTAAGTTTAATGAGACAACTGTGCGTTTTGACAATGACTATTCTTCCATGGTAATTGCTAAAAGAAAAGTTTTTCTGCCACTAATAAGGGAGCTTAAAAAGCACAGTTTAAAACATACCTTCTGTTTCCTGCCAAGCTTAAAATCTTCCTTCCTGATGGTCCTAAGGTCTTCAATGATTTAGACTCTGCTTTACTGTTTGTCAAAGAAAAAAGGATTTTGGATAAAATAGAAGAAATGGAATGGGCTAGTTCTTCATTAAAGAGATTGGCAACTGAAACTTCCTGGAAGACTTCAGAGAAGAAGAAGAGACTAAAAAACAAATGATTTGTTATATGTTTTTTTTCTCTCTCATCATTTTAGTTCATTATTAATCTTTTTGAATATAGTTCCTGCATTTCCAGAAAGCCACAAATATTTTGGAAAAGATTTAATCAAAGTTATTCTCTATGTGCAAAGAAATGTTTTGTTTCATAACCAGTCAAAATGCCTGAGGATTTAATGGCAGGCTGTGACTCGATTTGTTTTTCTTTCTGAAAAAGTAAGGTTAGTAATTTGATACATTTTTATCTTTACCTTTTTTTTCCTTCTTCTTTTATTATTTTCTTTGTTTAAACAATGACATTCTATTTAGATTATGTAGTGGGTAAAGGGTGGGGGAGGGTAGGGAGAGAACAGTAATGAAAATATTATTAATAGAATAATAACATATTTATTTCTTGTACAAGTTTATAAGTTCTTCAAATGCTATTTCTAATTATACTTTCTTGATTATACTGCTTATGCTTGTTTGTAAATAATCTGTCATGCTTTAACTAATAATAATCAGAACTAAATAAGAGTAAATAATATGTTTTATTTTTAACTCTATTAATATAAACAGTAAGTAACATTCCATTGTATATACTTCTTACAGCTTTCTCTTACATTTTTTTATTTCTGCCTCACTCCCTTTTATTTTCTACTCTCTTTTCTTTTCTTTATTAATATATAGAAATGCTTTTGACTGTGTGGGCACAGTGAATAATAGGATTTGTATGAAAATTGAGTTGGGAGAAGAATGCTGAGTTTTATTATTTGTTGGTAATTTTGAGTTTAATTTCACTTGCATAGAGGCTGTGATGATCTGTGGAATACATTGTGGAGGTTCTGTCATGTTTAGATGCATTTACACTGCTAAATGAATGTTTGTCACTAGTTTTAATAAGTTTCCGCCAAAATGTTAAGAGAGACAATCTGGGATGTGGGCTGTCTTATGCACAATGTCCTTGAGTTACCTCAGAATCTTCAAATCACAGAATTCTCACAGAGAAACTGAAAGCAGTTAGTATAAACATTGGCAAGGTTATCACACTGACACACCACAGATTCAGGAAAAAT